>NW_004949095.1:1578298-1631130 GCF_000317375.1 Microtus ochrogaster
GTTTTTCTTTGGGTTCTCCTTCTTATTTAGCTTCTCTAGGATCACGAATTATAGGTTCAATGTCCTTTATTTATGGCTAGAAACCAAATATGAGTGAGAATATCCCATGTTCTTCTTTGGCCATTGCTTTTCTTGCCCATACCTTTTATACCATACCATACACAAAGCTGAACTTTGAAATATTTTAAAAGTAAAAAGAGAGTTCATTACATTAATTCAACTGATGGTACTTCAAAGTAAGTACTTGAGATGAATAAAGTTTTAAGTACAGAAAGACGCACATACACACTGATACACAATTCTAATTCAGATTACACGGGGAAGGCAAGGTTCTCACTCCCTTGCCATGGGCATCTGCAGGAAGCCAACAGCAGATTTGGTAGGTTTGGCCTTCCATTGCTGAGATGTGCTCACACCTGTACACAGGTTTGTCCTTCAGGGTCCAGGGCTCCCACCGGATCTTCCCACTTCAAGGCAGAAGGCATCGAATGGCAATGCCCAGCCTTGTCAGCCTCTGGAGCTATTAGGAGCTCACAATGCAACTGACAATGCCAAGAAAAGCCTCGGCTCCACCCTTGAAGCCCTTTTATCTGTTACTGTTGAACTGATGATAGCTTGTGTGGGAACTAAATCTTCACAAAGCTAACAAGGCTTCTCCGAAAGCTTAGGAAGTATTTCCAGTGGTAACACTTTCAGAGACTCTCACACTTCTATTGTGTGTGTGTGTGTGTGTGTGTGTGTGTGTGTGTGTGTGTGTGTGTACGCATGCACACATGCAAATCTGTATATATTTGCTTCCCAGCTCATCATCATCAACAATAAAAAGACAAGCAATACAGAAGAATTCCAAAACTCAGCATAGAGCTAGTCCTCCACCAAGTAGTCCATGTATTAACTCATGTGGCAACACTCCTCTGACACTGCTCAGACATAAAAAAGCAGCAGTAAGCAGAAGAGATGTGGGACTTCTCTCAATAGCTCCATCTTATCATGATGGTAATAAGAAAACGGTATATTCCTATTGCTGATAATTCAACAGAGACAGATCTTTGGGGAAAGTAAGACTAACACAAACCAATAAAAGTAAACTCACTGGTAACAGTATCCTGTCAGAAAGGAATGTGAATCTACAGAGAAGGGAGAGGGAGACAGGGAGAAAGAGGGGGAGAAGGGTTCAACAGAACCCAGGGGTTGGTGAGTCATAGTCTACACACTGTCCCGTGTGATCTTTGAGGCGTTACACACAGTCACACACGGTCACTGAAGACACACACTGTCACATGCAGTCTTTGTTCCACTATTATGAGGAAATTCAAATAAATAGGCACTATGGATATTTTACCAAAAAAGCAAGTACACAGTTTGCCTCAAATTGTTCTTCTCTACCCACCCACCCATGCTCCACTGCATCAAAACTAATTTGTTTTAAGAGCTTCATCATTATGAAGTAAAATAACACTGCAAATTAAGATCCTGAATTATTACTGAAACGGGGAGTTATATATGGGAGAGTAATTTCATCACACCAGAGAAGCTTTAGAAGGCCATTCTGTCAAGAACCTATTCAGTGCCCACTCTCAGGGTGCCGTGCTCTCCACTCACCCTCACATCAGTCCTGAGCTGGGGTCCACACCCCACCCCGGGGCCAGCACACCCATGCGACCTTGCCCTCCCCACATACCCACCTTGTATTGACACAGCACCGTCAGAGAGGTGTGTTTCACACACAGTGGAGGCTGAATAAATGGTAACTAGTAAAGTTTTCCAGTCTTATATTCCATATAAACAGAGAGGTGCCTGAATTGTTAAGACAGAACTCAGTTTCCCTAAAGAAGCAGGCATTCTACAACTCCAGAACATGGGAGGCTCTCAAGTCCAAGGGCAGACTGGGCTATATAATAATACCCTGTCTTAAAAAATAAATAAAGACAAAGATAAAGTTTACATCTTATGTCCTGGTCAATGTAAATAGCAAGATATAAATAAAGAACATAAAGAGGAAGGAAACCAGCTCTTCAAGAATTTTTAGCAAATAAGGAAAGAACCAGGGCAGCAAAGGAAAAGACACATTTTCAAAACAGTCAGCACAAGAGACAGCCATGGAGACAGACATCTTTCATCCAAGCACTAGAGAGGCTGAGGCAGGAAGGAGCTGGTCGAGTTCCAGTCCATACTGAACTATACGGTAAATTTGAGGCCAGCCTGTGCCACATGAGACCCTGCCTCAAAAAGAAAGAAAACAGAAACAAAAACTACAGGAAATTTGTGGTTCTGTAACAAATTAGACCATGATACATCTAAAATAGATCGTTGCAATATGTGAACGCTTAGAGCATAACGAGCCACCAGGAATCACTGCTAACTTACTGAAGATAACATCCTTCTTCCGTCGCAGACTAAGCCCAGGAAGTGAGACCGACAGTGTAATCATTTTTATGTATGTGTGTGAGAGACTGCCACATGTGTGTGGGCGCCCAGGAAGGACACAAGAAGATATCAGACACTGGAGCTACAAGAGCTTGTAAACTACCTGATGCAGGCTCTGGGAACCCCACTTGGGTCCCCTGGAGGAGCAGTAAGTGTTGAGCGAGCATCTCTTCAAGTTCAGGCATCGAGTGTTTTAAAAGGGATTTTTTGAAAATAGGTTGGGGTGGTTTTTTTTTTTTTTTTTGGACAAGGAAAAATTCAGGTTCTGTGATAATCTGCTAGATGATAACTAAATTCTACTTTTTAGTTGGTATTAATCCAAAGGACAGTATCTAATGACCAGCTATAGGACTTCAGAGGACACTTCAGGGAAACAGTATTAGTCAGCTTCCTCTAGAGGAATAAACTGTTATTTAGATATATGTCATATACACACATATCATATATGCTTATGTGTGTCATACATTATAAATACATATGCATATATACATATCTCATATATGTTTGTAATATAGATAACATATCGTATATATGTGTGACATATATTCTAATATTAGAATGGCTTACAGTCTGTAGTCCAGCTAGTTCAACAATGGTGGAAGGTCCAAGAATCAAGTAGTTTTTCAGTCCAGGAGGCTGGATGTCTCAGCCAGTCCTCAGGATATGTTAGAATCCTGAAGAAGGGGTTTCTAAGGCCAGTGAAGGAATGCCTGAGTCACAGGATAGATAGAGCTTGCCAGCAAGTGAGGGTGAACAGGCAAAATGCAAAAGCATATTTCTTCTTTTATATCAACTGCCAAGAGAAGGTATGGCTCAGAATTAGGGTGGGTCTTCCTACCTCAAATCATCCAGGTAACTAAAACCCCCATGGGTGTGCCCAGCTGTTTTTGTTGTTGTTAATTCCAAATGTAGTCATGATGACAACCAAGAATAGCCATCACAATGTCCCTGTTCTGGGAGCCCTGCCTGCTTGGTTTGAGACATAAAACAAGCTCTTAAAATGTCAGCTCTTTAGGAAAATGGCCTTATGAGCTGGTCCACTGCTCTATTCCCTGGCATGCTGTGGGGATTCATCAGATGTAGAATAAAAAAAAAAAAAGGTATAGGCAGCATAAAGTTTAAAAAAAAGTAAAAAATTTGGATGATAGGCCGGGCGGTGGTGGCGCACGCCTTTAATCCCAGGAGGCAGAGGCAGGCGGATCTCTGTGAGTTCGAGGCCAGCCTGGTCTACAAGAGCTAGTTCCGGGACAGGAACCAAAAGCTACGGAGAAACCCGGTCTCGAAAAAAAACCAAAACAAAAAAAGTTGGATGATAGAATCAGAATCTAAAAGATCTTAATGGAATAAAATGATGAGTCAAATTAAAACCAGGTGAATTGGCGAAAGGGGGAAAATGGTCTTTAGAGCTAGGCCAATTTGTGTTTGAGGCGTGGCTCTGCCTCATGACAAGGGGAAGCACTGTGGTGGTGACAGAAAATTGAGATAACACTTCAATAGGGTTTTTTTTAACATGCCATCTTACACAGAAGTACTGAATTGACAAAGACTAAGGAAAGAAATGGCTTGAACTACAATGGAGGAACCACCCAAATCCACTTTGGGAATAATTAGACCTGAAGCTCCATCTGGGCCTTTGAGAGTGAAGTGGGTACCCTGTTGTAATAACGCCAGGGCAACAGGTGAGACTGCGGCTGCCACGGGCAAACTAGAACACAAGATCTCTGTACTGTAGCACAGGCCAAAAGCACTAGACATCTGAACAGACGGGGCATCCAATGGTCAATAATATGCTGTTACCATTTAAAATGCATTTGGCAGCATTTACTAAATGCTCGTTCTTAAGTCTTCTGCATAAATTAGCATGTTTATTATATGCAGACGTGTTAAGTGTGAGAGGGTGGCAGGAAAGCTGCCTAGAGATGCTCAGCACTCATTAACTCCTCAAAGAGGAACCAAGTAATGGGTTCATGGCTGCGTATTGAGCTAGATGATTACAGGAGCACGCTAGAGCGCAGTAATACAAAGACAAAAACTGAGGCTGGGAATAGGGCTACTCAGATGCCCAGAACCCACATAAAAATTTAAATTAACGAAACAAACAAACAAACCTAGGCATGACACACCTCTAATGTCAATACTGGGGAGATAAATACAGAGGCTCCTTGGGGCTTACTGACCATCCAGTATGGATAAATTGATGAGCCCCGGGTTTAATGACAGACCAACCCTGTCTCAAAAGATAACGTGTAGAGTGATTGGAGAAGACACCCAAGGTCAACCTCTGGACTATATGTGCATATACATGCATGTACATGTTTAAACACACACACAGTGAAAGAGAGAGAGAATCTGAGAGAGCCCCATAACAAGAGAAATAAACCATTCCAAGACCCGCTGCCCGGATCCATGACTAGCACAGCCCCTGCAAAGGTAGAGATGAAAAAAACCCCAGGAAACTCTGTACAAACAGCAATCCTAGTCGCTGCAAAGTCCCTTACAGATTCACAGCCTAGGAGGATAAGGAACCTGGAATCTACACACCATCCTGGCTCTGGAAAAGGAATTCATTTCACCTCCTAGCAAGCAGCCAGGGTGCTGCAGCCAGAAGCCACCATGGGAAGAACCCATTGGGTTTTATTGCCTGAGAAGTCAGAAACACACCTCTTGCCACAGTGGAATGACTCTCACAGTCCCACTGGGAAGGATCCAGGACAAAGAGCAGTGCTCTAGAGGAAAACACAAAGTGGCATTCTCGGGAAGCAGGGTTGGGAGAGCCTGCCCTTAGACCACAAGTGTAGTCCACCACGCACACTTAACACAGAAGCCAGGGGTGGGTCCCTTCTCTGCAGCACCACACACTGCTGCCTACAAAGAGGAAGAACTTGAGTTTCTACCACTCCTTTGACTGCAGAGGCATTCTGGGTGGCCTCGAGCAATACCAAGGTGGTTCCTGCTGGTGCCTCGCCCCTGAGCCACACAGTCGTAGGTCTGCAAAGAAACTTTGCCAGATGTTGGCTGCTTCTGCTCTGGCTCACTCCTGGCAGCATCTCAGCGGAGAGGAATTTTACCCAGTTCCAACTGTGACCCACTCCTACCTGATGCCTGGCAGACATTGCAGGTGGAAGACGAGAGGAGAAACACACATGGCTGGGGGCAGGGTATATGGGACAAGAGTCCTGCTCCTGGACCAGCATGCCCACAGTGACAAATGAGAGGAACAGCTCCCATCTTGATGCCATGACACCCAAGCAGATCCCTTACATTGGTCACCCCAAAACTGTCTGATCACGTTCTTGCTGACAAAACTGAGCATGAGCGCCACAGAAGGGTGCTGTGGTTCCTGCCCTGACTGCCCTGTAGAGCATCTGCATCTGTACCAAGTCTAATGGGAGTAGGCTCACTTCTACTGGCACAGCCAGCACTTGAGACTCTTGCAGATAACAGCAGTGCCCAAGGAAACCAATCAAGTCACAGAGGCCACCCCTGCCATCGCGGGGGGGGGGGGACTGCACATGCTACGGCACCCACATCTGTCTGCCTCACATGCCTAAACCGCAGAGACAGTGAGCCTCGCAGTCTCCAGCATGGTACGCTGTGCCCAGATGTTTCAAAGAGGCTATACAACAGTTGCTAGCTGGAAACAAAGTCAGTATTGCACAGCAAGCAACCTCCCACGGCACAGCGGCAGAGATGTCTGTTCCACTGGAAATGTGAATCTCAACATAGCAGCACAAGAAATATGAGAAACTGACACCTCCTGAAGAGCACAGCTTCCTGGCAACAATGTCCGCCATGGAAATAAATTAAATATTTTAAAACAATTCAAAAGATACTTTTAAATCCTAAAGATAGTCTAGAAAAGACAGAAATTAAATGAAATTAAGATGAGAGTCCGGGATGAGCACAAGAAATTCAACAGATTTTTAAAAAAACAATCGATCTTAGATTCTGAAAAGGAAGAGCCGTAGAAACACAAAAGTGTGGAGATAGGATGGCGGGTCGGGAGCTGTGTCTGTGTGATGTCATGAAGGATCAGAGTCAGAGTAAAAAGAACAGACTCTCCCAAAAATAAGAGCGAGTGCCAGAAATTCACAAGAGGGGAGACAACAGCTCAAAGGTATGAAGAAGAGAAGGCACCATGGAGCTCCTGCCACAGGGCTCCTCCGCAGTGCAGGCGGAGGGAAACAGAAGCCGCATCCCAAAGGTGACCCTGGAGAGCCTGATGAAGAGACAGCTGGAGTCCTATTCACAGGACAATTTATTGCAAGCCCCAAATCAAGCTGCAGGTTTTGGTGGGACAGCGACTTCTCCAGAAGAACAGTTTAGCAGTGGAGAAAACCCCAGTTTACTGCTCCCCATGGCCTGAAGGACTGTGACTGAACACCATCTTGAGAGAGACTTTACTGTTTAAGTGAAAATGAGCTACTCTGGGGACCAGAGAGCAAGAATATCCACCAGTCAGAGGACCTAACTTCAGTGTGACAGCCCCACCCCACCCACCTCTGTGAGACTGAAGAGAAAACCACAGAATGAGAGGAAACATCTGCAGTTATTAACTTGACAGAGAATTGATCTCCAGAATATGATTCAAAAACCTTACTACTACAAGAACATAATTCAACTAGGGAATGTGCAAAGGCAAGGGGGCTTCTTGGAAACACCCAAACAGCTCAGGCTATTGTCAAGGTTATTGATTGCTTTCCACAACTGATGATATGGCCTGATTGCTAAAGACTGGGGAAGTTGAGCTGGTGCCTAACTATAGCCTTTACTCCTTCTAATGTTTACAGTCCTGGAAGGTTCTCTGCACACTGAGGAGAGAGGTAACCACCAACCCAGCTACAACCCTTACAGTCTACAGTAACCTGCCTGGATGATATGCTGGTGCAATAGTGGCACAAAGGTTGTGGGAGTAACCAATCACTCCTGATTGGATTTAAGGCCCACTCCACAAGATGGAATCTACGCCTGACACTGCTCAGTATTTTGCTCAGCCATCATCAGAGACCCTTCTTCCTATTAGTGGGCAAGTAATATAGAGACCCCCCAACTGGACAAGGTACAGAAACTGGACTACTCAGCCCTAGTGGGATGTTTTCATCAAACCACTCTCCTCAGGGATCAAAGAACTCTGCAAAGAGGAGGTGGAAAGGTTGTAAGAGCAAGAGGAGATGAAAAACGCCAAGGAAACGGTGACTTCCAAACACAGCAGGATCAATGCACATCCAAACTCACAGAGACTGTGGCAGCATGCAGAGGCTGCACAAGTCCGAGCCAGTGAGGTCCCAGTGCTGAGAAGGGGAAGTGGACACAGGGTCCCATCCCTGACCAAGACACTCTCTCCAACTGACAACCGCTTACAAAGGAAAAGTTAGTTTTCTCCAATGAGGCTCACTGGGTATGTAAACTGCACTGAGTTAGTCCTCATGCCCAGAAGTAGAGTCAACAAAAAAGGAACTCTATAGTATTTTTGGAGATTTTATTGTTATTGTTGTTACTTTTTGTTTTTAATTCTTTTTTTTTAAATATCTGCCCTTTTGCTTTCTAAAAGGAGAGGAAAAGAAGGCAAGAAGTTGGATGGCTGGGGAGGTAGGGAGGATCTGGGAGGAGATGAGGGATGGGAAACAGTGACCAGAATATATTAGATGGAAAAAATATTTTCAATAAAACATAATAATAGTGGCAAATGACCTGAAAAGAGACTTCTCAAAAGCAGAAATACAAATCTCAAAAAAAAATGTTAAAAAAAAACAATTCTAGATATCATTAGCTGTCAGAAAAATACAAACCAAAAATGCAATGAGATACCTAACCTCAGCCCATGAGTTTTCTTAATGCTAGGAGATGCAGATGGGAACCTTCACACTGCTGGCAAGAATGTAAATTCAGACAGTCATTATGAAAACACATATGAAGGCTCCTCAACAAACTGAAAATAGAGCTGGGTATGAGGATGCACACACCCTTAATCCTAGCTCTCAGGAGGTAGAGGCAGGAGGATCTCTGAGCTAGCCTGGTCTACAGAACAAGTTCCAGGACAGTCAGGGCTACACAGAGAACAATAAACACTGAAGATAGAATTAAATTCTTCTACTGGGCATACATCCACAAGAAGTAAATCATTAGCGTAGAGACACGGCACGCATCTTTACAGCAGCACTATTCACGACAGCCAAGATACTGAATCAGCTCGGTATCCATCACTGGTGGGAGGACTGAAGTAAATGTGTGTCCATACACACATTAAAATGGAATATTACTCCACCTTTAAAAATAATCAAATCCTGCCATTTGCACTAAAATGACTGGAACTGGAGAACATCACATTAAGCAAATAAACCAGATACAGAATGACAAGTATTCACACTCTGTTTCACAAGCAAAAACTAATTTAAAAAAAAAAAAAAGGAAAAGAAAAGAGAGTCAGCTTGAAAGCAGATGAGGGCTTACTGGGACTTGGAATGGATGCTGGGGTTGATGTGAGTATCCTCTATGTAATACGGATGTAGTTAAAGGGATTCAAGCATAAATTAAATGGCTGAAATAGAAGAACATTAAGGATTTTTCCCCAAATCTGAAATTCCACTGTAAATTACATTTCTAATATAGAAATAACACCTTGCCTCCTATTTTCTGAAGATTTCAGTATGTTCCAATTTAGCAAGATGGGAGAAGGGGACAGTAAAATAGAAGAAAAGGAAAAGCAGAAGGAAGCCATATGCAGTTGAAATTAGCTGTTGGCTTTCATCTCGAGCAAAGTAAACTGGATTCACCCAGTACATATCCTGAATGCCCCTAAGAGGAAATGGGAAGGTGGGGTCAGCAAACCACTGAGTCTACAACCCACCCAGGCTTCTGTTCAGATCACTCTGGAAGATCAGAGCAGAAGGGCTGGTGCTGATCTTAGGACCTGATGAGTGAAATAGCTTCCCACAGGCTTGGTCAATTCTTTCTGACAGGTGTACATATTGCAACAATATTCAAAGTCAACTTCTAGGACAGCCTCCTAACTCCTTTTGAAGATACTGCCAAGAAAGGAAAAGAAGTAAGAAATGAAGCCCAAATAAGGACAAAATGATTGAAAGAGAACATTAACCAACAAACCCAAAAGGATACATGTGATAGATTAAAACTTATTAGACGGCTGACCACCAAAGTAACCCATGGCTCCTGTGGTTCACTGCCAGTACACAGCGTGTTCTTGACATCAGATACCTTTTATAATCCTCAAAGCCATGTCCATAACCAAACACTAACACATCAGCAAAACCCCAGGGGCTGTTCTCTGAAGAAAACTAGCTTCAGTAGTGACCTTGTCAGAGTTTGCTAAAAGCAGGAAAGTTCAAACTGGGGCAAATGATCCATCAAAACTGCCAAGGGTTCTCTGGATGTTTTACACCAAAATCACCTTCCTTACAAGACCTCAGCATGAAAGGGGTTACATGGGCTAGAATGCAGAGCGATTGCCACTCATCATCTAAGCAAATAAAAGGAAATCAAAAGACTAACCTCAGCTATAAACTCCTTTAATTAAGTCAGACTCTGCCCTCAATTAATGTTCAATGCACAAACACTGTCAACATTTTGCAGAAAGTCTTTGGATTTTCATATTCAGTAAGTTGTTTTCTAATAAAATGGAAGGTTAGAACCCTGTTCTAGGACCATCAGCACATTCTCAAAACCTGAACTGTTGCTGGACTCATTCCTACACTACTATAAACTATGCTCCAGGCTCTCAAGTCAGGACAGCATCCTGTGTGGAAGGATGAGTGCAGAAAGTAAACTGAAACCAGACTCGAATTTGGCAAGTCAGTGAAGACAGGGTCTTGGAAGCAGAAGAAAACGAACTGAGGCTGACATAATTCAGGTGGGTTAGAATTCAGAGCATGCTGGGACCTTGGTAACACAGACCATCTGGAGTGAGAAGAAGCCAAAACAGCCCGAGCACAGCCTCTGAACACACAAAGCTCCAAGTCCTGGTGTCCAGGGGAAACTAGTAAACCCAGCACATTGGGTCAAACAAATGCAGCCAGGCATCAGAAATATGCAACGACCCCTCAGGTTGAGGCCAAAGGAGCATACTTACTGCCATGGCAACAGTTCTAGTTCCAGTAAACAGAGCAACTTAGCTGCTAGATAAAATACAGCAAAAAACTCTAAATGTACAGCTGAGCTGACAGGGAAGAAAGGAAAATGCTAGAATCAATGACAGGGAATAGTATAAATAAATATTGCACTGATAACAATATATGGACTGTCTAAAGGGCATTTGTTAGTAGTAGTAACCAAGAAGGGGGTATTTTGTTCTGTGTTTGGGTTTTGAAGCAAAGAGAAAGTTTAATATCTAGGAAAAATATAAATATTAGTTTATGATTCAAAATGTATTTTATTAAACACAAATAGTGTTTAGTTGTAACAGGCCCTCAGACCTTAGCACAACTGACGCCATGATGGAGTACCATTCAGGCCTTGGAATTCAACACATAGACAGCACCACCTGCCAAATGGAAAACAAAGATCTAATCCATCAAAGTCCATAGTTCTGGGAAGGTCCCTAAATGTACTGACCTTGCTTTCTGGCTTCTATAGTTCTGTCTCTTGTTAACTGTGCTTGTTAACTGAAATATGTCAACCCAGAATGTAAATTTTTGTGCTTAAAAGTCCACCCTGAGAAAGGCTCGGGGCTGCTCTTGGGTCCCACACACCCAGTGTAGTCACAGGCCCACTAATAAAGACTTTCTATTGACTTGAACCCACATCCAAGTAATCTTCTCTGCCTCTCACAGAGTCATGTAAGTTAGTAACTCATTAGCTTGTAAATAATTATAACTCAAAAATATGGCCTATATCTATTAAAGAAATTAAATCAATACGAAAATTTCAAAACAGAAATCACCAGGCCCATATAAATTCTTTTGTAATTCCTTGAAACATTTAAGAAAAAAAATGCATCAGTTATCCCTTTATGATAAAGGTCTTGGAGAAATTAGGGATACAAGGGTCATACTTAAATATAATAAAAGCTATTTACAGCAAGCCAACAGCTCACATCAAATTAAACAGAGAAAAACTCAAAGCCATCCCACTAAAATCAGGAACACGACAAGGATGAACACTTCCTACATATAACCCCAGCAGCACAGACATTAAGGGCATCATTGAATAAATGGGACCTGCAGGGAGCCGGACAGAATCTCCATTACAAGACAGCGCTGACATCCTGTCTTGTTGGAAATAAACAACTCCATATATGGCTATGCCTTTGGGAGCTGCGTGTCCCCTGCTTCCCGCATGTGCAGTGGATAAGGGCCCTTGGGCCTATCCCGTGTCAGTCTGGTGTCAGCTGATGGTGGCAACCAATCACAGGGCGACCCGTGTGCCTACTCCCTATATAAGCAGCTGCTTTAGTGCTCTCAGCCCCTTGCTTCCTGCTCTCTCTCAACCAAGAGGCACTCCATTAAAGCGTGATCTGAGAAGAATCCTCGTGTGGTGGTTGTTCTTTCTCGCTGGTCGAAAAGTTCGCCGCAGGGACCTCCTGAGACTGAGAAGCTTCTGTAAAGCAAAGGACACTGTCACTAAGACAAAAAGGCAACCCACTGACTGGGAGAAGATCTTCACCAACCCCGCAACTAACAAAGGTCTGATCTCCAAAATATATAAAGAACTCAAGAAACTAGACCGTAAAAGGCTAATCAACCCAATTATAAAATGGGGCACTGAGCTAAACAGAGAATTCTCAACAGAAGAAGTTCAAATGGCCAAAAGACACTTAAGGTCATGCTCAACTTCCTTAGCGATCAGGGAAATGCAAATCAAGACAACTTTAAGATACCATCTTATACCTGTCAGAATGGCTAAAATAAAAAACACCAATGATAGCCTTTGCTGGAGAGGTTGTGGAGAAAGGGGTATACTCATCCATTGCTAGTGGGAATGCAAACTTGTGCAACCACTTTGGAAAGCAGTGTGGCAGTTTCTCAGGAAATTCGGGATCAACCTACCCCTGGACCCAGCAATACCACTCATGGGAATATACCCAAGAGATGCCCTATCATACAACAAAAGTATATGCTCTACGATGTTCATAGCAGCATTGTTTGTAATAGTCAGAACCTGGAAACAACCTAGATGCCCTTCAATGATAGAATGGATGAAGAAAGTATGGAATATATACATATTAGAGTACTACTCAGCAGGAAAAAACAATGACTTCTTGAATTTTGCATGCAAATGGATGGAAATAGAAAACACTATCCTGAGTGAGGTAAGCCAGACCCAAAAAGAGGAACATGGGATGTACTCACTCATACTTGGTTTCTAGCCATAAATAAAGGACATTGAACCTATAATTCGTGATCCTAGAGAAGCTAAATAAGAAGGTGAACCCAAAGAAAAACATATAGTCATCCTCCTGGATATTAACCTTCATCAGGCGATGAAAGGAGACAGAGACAGAGTCCCACATTGGAGCACCGGACTACAACCCCAAGGTCCAAATCAGGAGCAGAAGGAGAGAGAGCACGAGCAAGGAACTCAGGACCGTGAGGGGTGCACCCACACACTGAGAGAATGGGGATGTTCTACGGGAACTCACCAAGGCCAGCTGGCCCGGGTCTGGAAAAGCCTGGGATAAAACCGGACTCGCTGAACATAGCGGACAATGAGGACTGCTGAAAAGTTAAGAACAATGGCACTGGGTTTTGATCCTACTGCACGTACTGGCTTTGTGGGAGCCTAGGCTGTTTGGATTTTCACCTTACTAGACCTGGAAGGAGGTGGGAGGTCCTTGGACTCCCCATAGGGCAGAGAACCTGGTCTGCTCTTAGGGATGATGAGAGAGGGGAGTTGACTGGGGGAGGGGGAGGGATATGGGAGGCAGTGGCGGGGAAGAGACGGAAATCTTTAATAAATAATAAAAAAAATTTAAAAAAGTAATAAAAAACATGTTGCAAAATCTAACACTACACATTCATGATTTAAATTTAAAAGAAAGTAGGGCTGGAGAGATGGCTCAGTGGTTAAGAGAACTTTCTTATTCATGTGGAGGACTTGGATTTGAGTCCCAGCTCATAGCCATCCACTGCTCCAGTTCCAGGGGACCTGATGCCCTCCTCTTCTGACCTCAGTGGGCACCATGAATATGGGATACATAGATACTTGCAGGCAAAACACTCATATGCATAAATTAAACCTAAAAACAATTATTTATAAAAAAAAGGAACTTCCTCAACTTGATTTAAAAAAGAAATCCACAGAATTGATTCTCGACCTGTGGGTTATGACCCCTTTGGGGTTTGATGGCCTTTTCACAAGGGTCACATATCAAATATCCTACACATTAGATATTTACATTATGAAGTAGCAACGAAAATAATTTTATGGTGGGGGGTCACACCATGAGAAACTGTATTAAAGGGTTGCATCCTTACGAAGGTTGAGGACCACTGCTCTACAGAATCCTACAGTTACTATCATACTTAATGGTGAGAAACTGGAAGCATTCCCACTAAGATCAGATGTCTGCCCTCGCCACTGCTCTTCAGGACGGTATTGGAAATCCCAGCTAATGCAGCAATCACAAGTAAAAAATATAGAAAGTATTAAGAATGGGGAAAAAAAAGAAAATAGTCTTTGTTTATAGGTAACTGTCTTAGTTAGAGTTTATATTGCTGGGATAAAACACCATAACCAAAACAAGCTGGGGAGGAAAAGGTTTCTTTGGTTACACGTCTACATTATAGTCCATCACTGAAGGAAGTCAGGACCGAAACTCAAGCAGGGCTGGAGCCTGGAGACAGCAGCTGATGCAGAGACCATGGCGAGAATTACTTATACGTTTGTTCATCATAGCTTGCTCAGTCTGCTTTCTTATAGAACCCAGGACCATCAGCCCAAGGATGGCGCCACCTACAATGGGTTGGAACCTCCCACATTGATCCCTAATTAAGAAAATGCCTTACAGACAGATATTATGGAAGGACTTTTTCAACTGAAGCTCCTTCCTCTCTGGTGACTCTAGCTTGTGTCAACTGACATAAAACCAGTCAGTACAGGAACATAACTATCTCTGTGTAAAATCTCCAATAATTAAAAAAAACCTTCTGAAATAGCAAGGGATGCACAGGTTAAAGGAAACAAAGCTAATATGCTAAAGTCACTCTGTCCCCTAATATATCAGCAATGAAAAAGCAGAAATTAAAAACAAAAATGTATCACCACGTATATTAGCTTCCCTGAGAATGAAATAGCTATATCCAAATCTGACAGAGTTTACACAAGATCTATATGTGGAAAACTAAATGGTGAAGCATTTTATGTGCGTGAGTAATAATATCTGTCTAGTATTGTCAGGTGTCAGTTCTTCCCAGCTTGCTCTGTAGACTCCATAAAATTTACAAATTTTGGCAAACTCACTCAAAGGTCTGTATGGAGGACAGGAAGAGCCCTGCAAGTATAGGTACTTGCCAGCAAACAGGACAGCCTGAGTTTCATTCCCTGGACCTATGTAGAAGAAGGAGGAGAGAACTGACTCCTGCAAGTTGTCCTCTGATCTCACAGTGCACACCATAAATACACAAAATAAACTGTTAAAGTTTGGGTGGAAAATCAAAAGACGGAATAACCACTCTGTGTCAAAAGGCATAAAAGAAGTCAGAGGACTGACACTCTCCAACTTGGAAACCTGCTGTAGAGTTGCTGAGGTCAGCGGCAAATTTGAAATATCTGAAATGAATACAAACTATCTCAGGAATGCAAACAGTGCACTGTTGTGGGCAGTGACACTGCTGATCAGACATGGCTCCCCATACAACAGGGCCATCCCCTCCGCACCAGCTGATTTCAATGACCACAGTCACAGCGAGGACTGGGAGACAGCCATATACCTGGGCTTTTTGATCCTGCAGGGCAAAAGGCATGGGAGAGCATATGGCAGCTGTGCTGGCTAAAAATAGATGTATTTCTAGCCCATTTCAGAGACTACCTGAGACAACTCTTACTGTCCAAGGACGCTACTATTGACACACTTGTCAAAGGCAAGCAAAAGCCTCCTCTGACTCCAGAGACTGCTGAGAAGATGGCCAGTAGTCTGAATGCTGTCACACAAAAAGGCCTGTTGGGTGCCCTACAGCTTCCTGAAAAAGAATGAGTTAAACAAATTCTTCACATGTCAGCCCGAGGAGTGTTGGCCCCACCCCCTCTAACTTTCAGGCACAAATCACCATGTTTGATGCTATTTCTTCATTTCTCTTATGGCAATAACAACACAGTAGGAAATCTGTGCATTGATAATGGAGATGCTGGGAATTCCAGGTTCTATTTGAAACAAGCAGTAAATGGAGCAAAGATGGTTGGTGCGGGACAATCTGTATTCTGTCATGTTTTAAATAAATGCTGATTGGCCAGTAGCCAGTCAGGAAGTATAGGCAGGACAACCAGACAGGAAGTAGAGGCAGGTCGATGAGAACAGGAGAATTCTGGGAAGGAGGAAGCCCATTCCTCCGCAGTCCTGTCCAGACACCGAAGAAGCAGGATGTGACCTGCCCTGCTGTAAAAGGTACTGAGCCATGTGGTTAACATATACTAAAATAATGGATTAATATAAGTTATAAGAGTTAACAAGAAGCTGAGCTAATGGGCCAATCAGTTTATAACTTATGGAGACCTCTCTGTGATATTCTTTGGGCCTTACCGGCTGTGGGAACTGGGCAGGAGAGAAACCCCAACAAGCAGGCCCTCATGTTACAGATGGTGTCTTAGCTAGGGTTTCTATTGCTGTAAAAAAAACACCATGACCACAGAATCTCTGATAAAGAAAAACATTTAATTGAGGCTGACTTAGTTTCAGAGGTTTAGTCCATTATTGTCTTAGTGGGTGGCATGCTGACAGACATGGAACTGGAGTTAATACATCTTGACTTGCAGGCAACAGGAAACAGTCTGTTTCACTAGGTGTGACTTGAGTATATGAGACCTCAAAGCCCCTGCTCCACAGTGACACACTTCTAACAAGACCACACCTACTCCAACAAGACCACACCTCCTAATAATGCCACTCCCTATGGGCATTCAAACACATGAGTCTATGGGGGACATATCTATTCAGACTACCACAGATGGTCTTACCAACAAATAGTACTGAAACTAACTATCAGCTTTTTTGTTTGTTTGTTTTTTGTTTTTTCGAGACAATGTTTCTCTGTGAAACAGCTCTAGCTGTCCTCAAGCTAGCTCTGTAGACCAGGCTGGTCTCAAACTCACACAGATCTGCTTGCCTCTACTTCCCGAGTATGCTCAGATTAAAGGCGTGTGCCACCACTGCCCAGTGGTGCACCTAAACAAATGCATCTACACAAAGATCTTAAGCATATCACAGAACTCAGTATAAGATACAAAACTATGACATTCCAAGAAGACAACACAGGGTAACATGTAGGTAACCCTGGGTACAATGAGAATGTTATAGATACAACATCAATGGCACAATCCATAAAAAAAAAAAATTGGTAAGTTAGATATCAATGAAACTTAAAACTTCTGATCTATGAAAGTCAATGCCAAGGGAATAAGAATACAAGACAAAGAATAGGAAAAAAATATGAGCAAGACATGTAAAACAAAAGGCTGTTATTCACAAAATATGAAGAACTCTTAAAACATAATAGTTAAGAAAACAAACAGCCCAAGACTTAAAATGAGCACAAAATCCAAACAGATTCTCACTCTAGAAGATACACGGATTCAAGGAGCATGTGGGCAAATGGCCACCATCCTCTGACAGTAGGGACTTTCACAGGAAAGCATCTATTAAGACATGCAAAATCCAAACCACTGACATCAAATACTGGGAGGATGTGGAACAAGAGCTCATGTTCAGTGTTGGACGCCTGTAGAAAAGTTCAGCTAGGGAGATGACATGGTAATTACATATTAAATTAAACAGCTTTCCACATGGGCCAGCAGCCGTGCTCCTCAGCGTTTACCTAAGAACTGAAAACTTTCATCCTCAAAAGCCTGCATAAGGAAGTTTAGAGCAGCTTTACTAAAAGCTACCCTGAACTGGAAGCATCAGAGATGTCCTTCTGTAGAAGAATGGACAAACTGGGGAATTAGGATAGCATGTTATTATTTAGCACAAACAAGAAGAGACATGTGGAACCTCAAAGACATTGAAAGAAGCCATCTGGAGACCTACAGTAAGATCCCAACTACGGAACATTCTAAAAAGGGAAAAGAACTCCAAGACAGTAAAAGTATGAGGGCTGTTTGCCCTGACAGTGGTGGTTAGCAGTGTTTAGAGGAAGGCAGGCTGCACAAGAAGAGCACAGAAAAATGCTGAGAGCTGTGAAACCATGCATGGCATCCAATAGCAGATAAATACCAGCACACACTTGCAGAAAACACCACACTGGACGCTCAGGTAAACAGTGAGTCTGGGGTGGTAACTGTCGAGAGAGCCTCATGACTCTTCACAAATACAGCGCTATGTTGTGGGATGTTGATAATGAGGGAGGTGCCCATGTCCACCCCAAAAGTGTATGGGAATTATGGGAATTCTCAATTTTGTCATGAAACTCAGACCACTCTAAAAGACTCATTATTAAAAGCGATGTGATACACACATCACACCAGGGATCTCAATAAGCAAAGGAAATCAGAGCCACAGGCTGTATGGCTCCATTTACAGTCTCTTAACTTACAACAGTTCAACTCAATTTTTTTTTAACTTTACAAAGAAAGACATGAAAGTGATTGTGTAGAAATAATACTTCAAGTTTTGAATTTTAATCCCTTCTGGAGCTAGTGATATGCAGCTTCTCTCTGGAGAGGCTGGCCCTTTCCCCACTCCCACACTGCCTGTCAACCATAACCACAAGATAAACTGGCACAGCATGTGCTGCCACAGGACGGTGTCAAGCTGGCTGTCTGGAGAAAATCTCCCTGTGATCCTTTCAACATTCTCTGTACAGCAGGGTTATCAAGATGGAGCTCGCTGTGAACCAAGAAGCCAAATCTCATCAATAGCAATAACAAATACATATTTATCTAGAGCCATGAGGGAGGGTGACTGATGGGGAAGAGGAAATTTAGAGTGGGTAAAAATGCCCTGTGTTTTTATGATGACATAAATTCATTAAACTATATATTTAATATAGGGCATCTTATTATGTATTAACTATATCTCAACAAAGCTGACGATAAACAGTTGTGATTTTAATGTTATGGTATAATGATTATCTATGGGAAATATTCCGTAGGGCATAGGGAGATGGTTGTCAGTACTTTTTGGTATCAGTACAGATGGATATCTCAGGCCCTAGGTCATTGTTTGTTTTTCTGGGCTTGGAGGCTGGGAGACAAAGCATAGGATCACATCCAGGGCCTTGAACACGAGGAAAGTCCTCTATCAGCTATAAGCTGGTTTTGTTGTTTTGTTTTGTTTTTGCTTTCTGCTTTTTCAAGACAGTCTTACTATGTAGCCCTGGATATCCTAGAATTCACTATGTAGACTAGACTGGCCTCAAACTCACAGAGATCTGCATGCCTCTGGCTCCCGAGTGCTGGAATTAAAGGCATGTATTACTATACCTGTCTTTCTAACTTTTCAAAGACAGCAAGATTTCCCTATATGTATAAAATCTTCAGTAGAATAATAATGTTAACATTTCCAAGGAAGCAGGAAACAGAAACTAAGACTTGTTTTTCAGCAGCAGATGAAAAGACAAAATAAATACCAGGATTTTAAAAAATATTTTTTGTCATGTTGCAAAATCATATTCTCTACAATAAAGGACCCATGCACAGGAGAATTGCAAAAACATAGCCATTCCTTTTATTAAGATATTATTTAAATTCAATTTATGTGATTGGGATAGACTGTTAGAATAGGCCATGGATTAAGAATTGGTGATGAATTTTGAAAACACACCTCTGTTTATTTCAAAGAGATGTTTAAAATTGGTATCCTTAACTCATAAGATTGCTCTAAAATTTCTTCCTGTGTGCCCACCAACATACTTCCTCAGATTGATTTTCTTTGTTATGATGCTTTTAACCAAAATTATGAGAGCAAGTTAGCTATATTCTCCAACTAAGGTTGGCACCAATTCAACATATATTAAACAACAAAGCAAATTGGTTGGTCAAAATAAAGATTTCGAAAATGAACATATTAATACAAAGTGTTTATAAAATGTGTGTACCCGGTACAGTAAATATACAATGTATGGGTCAGAGAGATATCACAGAGGATAAAACTGCTAGCCGAGCAAGCAGGCAGAGCCAGTTCAATTCCCAGAACCCATGTAAAAGCCAGATGCAGTGCTCCACACCTGTAATCCCACATTCCTATTCTGAGATGAGAGCTGGAGACAGGAGACCCGTGCAGCAGCTCCTGAGCAGCACAGCAGCAGAAACGGCCAGAAAGCAAGTGAAAGGCTGGAACCGGCTGTCATCAAACCAACTGTCCCGTCTGCCACACACTCATCATGTCATGCACATGCACACACCTTGCACACGCCTGCGAGCACATCCACACACACATCCTTTGAGAACATACATATTTCTACTCCGTGGGGTTTGAACACGTGAGAGTCTCACTGTTACGTGCCTGTGTACATACCTTCAATAAGCGTTGTGTATCATTTTTATAGTTCCACCCCTTTTTCTGTTCTTCTACAGAGAAAATCTTTTCCTTATTCTGCTTGTATTTGCACAATGGCAGACATATACACCAACAAAACAGCATACAGATAAACGTAGGCCTACATGGTCAGATGAGTTTTAGTGAGGGTGCTCCAGCAATACAGTGGGAAGCAACACTCTCACCAACAAACACTGCTGGGAAACTGGATGCCATAGCTAGAGGCTGAAACTGGAGCTTTGTCCCACACTAAACACACACACACAAAAAAAATCATCTTAAAATGGATTAAAGATCTAACCAAGACTGGAAACTACCTGGAAGAAACCTGGGATGTAATCTTTACCACACTGGTGACCTTTTCTCGGCTATAACAAAAGCACAACAACAAAGGCAAACTCAGGGCTGGGAACGTGGCTCCCATGCAGAGTGGTCACCTAGCACACTGAAGGCTGTGGATTCAACTCTCAGAGCCAGGAAAACACAAAAACTTACAAGTATTCTGTTTATGTTTAATAAGCGCTATTTTTTTAAAAAGTATAGACTATTTCATTGTAGAAAAATGGGCTTATGTTTATTTGCCATTTTATTCTTTCATAAAATAATTTTTAATAAATTTTTAAAGAATGATAGTATTTAGATCTACTTGTAGTATTTATTTATGGTTAGAATTGGAAGTGAGTCCTGCAGTATGCAGCCTTCCTTGGAGCTTACCATGCAGAGGTCCCAGTGGCGCCTTTCCCTACACTTTCCTTCCCTGTAATCCTGAGCCTGTGCCCTTGTTTCCTTGGCAGTGGGGGAAGTCTACACAGAAGAATTCTAAACTGGCTTAAGAAAAGGCTGGCAAACCAGTTCCTGCTGTTTGGAGTGTGCTGCCACCTTGTGGCCATTTTATCTACAAACCCAAACTAGAAGATCCACCTTTTGCCCCCACTTCCATCCTCTCCTGAGATGGCTCATGTAGCCCAGGTTGTCCTAGAACTCCCTACGTAGTTAATGATAGCCCTGAACTCCTCCTGATCCTCGATTATCGGCCTGTTCCACCTGTCTTCCCACGCTCTTCGGTCTTTCTTTCCTTCCAGGCCAACACTTCCTTTCTACCTTTCTCACTAAAATACCTGGAGAGCTAGCTCCCCAAAGCCTACTGCCCGCTGCCCTTCCTCACTTCAGACCTGCCTTTTAAATCTGGGCTCAGTGTCCAGGTAACTTCCTACTATTCCATATATCTGAACATTGACAGTGTCGACCAGGCTGCAACACAGAACAGATCGTGTCATTAGTTAGGCAGTGTGCTCAAATAAAAGTTAATAACGCAAGCGATAGAAATATAAATTACTTCTTTCACCCAAAAAGAGCAATAGATCCTACGCAGCCTTTAGCAACCATGGCCATCTTGGCTATATCCCAAATCAGACTGCCAGATCACTGACTGATGTATTCAGCTGAGTAAAGGTCTTTGTAAATGTAGGTTTTATAATCTTCATTCCAATTACATATTTCATTTTTATGTAGATAACACACACAGTTCATCAGGATGAAGATTAGACAGAGCAGCTGGGCTAAGAAAGAAGCTTCTCCCTTCTGGTAGGTGTCCACTGCACATCGGAGGCAGAGGCAGGGGAATCACAGGTCGCAAGCCTAGTGATAGCAGCAGTGAGCAAGTGAGGCCCTATCTCAAGGTAGACAGCCAGGACCCACACCCAAAGTCCTCCTCTGATCTGCGCACAGGTACCATGACACTCACACTCCTGCAGGGGAGGGGAAAGTGGGGAAGCGGGGGGGGGGGGCACCTTTGCAGTAAAAGTAGAATTGGAGGATAGAATGTTAAATAACTCACACAAAAAGTCACATATTTTATGTTTTCACATGTCAAGGTTTAGGAGATTGTAAAATTGGAGTCCCCATAGTCTGGGGACTGCAAGGAAAGGCACATGGTGAGGGCTGACAAAGGATGGGGTACAGTTAGATGAAAGGGCCGATCTCTAGTGTTCTATAGCACAGCACAGTTAACCATAGTTAGCAGCAATTAATTGTGTGTTGCAAAATTGTGTGGGGATTTCGAATTTCCCAACACAAAGAAATAATAAAGACTTGAAGTGATGGTTATTTCAATTTGCCTGATCATTACATATAAGTATGTTCCATCATTATGTGATAATTAGAATTTTAATATATATTTTTAATATAGTTGAACTTCCTAAAACCACCCTAATACATAACTGATTGGTATTACAAGGCTCTAGGATGTGATTACTGTGTAAAACAACCAACCCTGAAGGCAATGACACACATGGGACGACTGTACAGAGACCGTGGGGCGTGTTACCTCCTTTTCCTACCTCGACTGAGCCTCTTGCACAGCTAATACTTTTTTATTATATAAACATTCTAATAGCTTTCTTAAATATCACTTTTTAAAGTAATTTTTTGAGATAAGGTCTCACTCTGTAGCCCTGGCTAGCACGGAACTTGCTACAAGGTTGACCTCCAGTTCACAGAGATCTGCCATACTCCACCTGCTCTCCAAGTTCTGGATTAAAGGCATATGCCACCAAGCACAGGTTGTTTTTTTTTTATTTATTTATTTATTTTTTTTTTTTTGGTTTTTTGAGACAGGGTTTCTCTGTGGCTTTGGAGCCTGTCCTGGAACTAGCTCTGTAGACCAAGCTGGTCTCGAACTCACAGAGATCCGCCTGCCTCTGCCTCCCGAGTGCTGGGATTAAAGGCGTGCGCCACCATCGCCCGGCTTTTTTTTTAAGTAATATTGTATAGTGGGTACCATTTATTAGAGTTAAGCAGAGGATGAGCTATGAGAATGAACTTCCAGTTGTTTGTAAACTCATTCAGTGAGGAGCTGCTCGGAACACAAAAGCAAAAACAAGCAGGGCAAAATGTAGGGTAGGATGAGGTGCAGCAGCACATGTGCCCAGGACGCCAGGCAGGGAAAGTAACTGGATAGCGCTTGCTGAGGATCGAGGAGTGCATCAGAGACCCTCAGAAAGCACAGAACCCAAGGAGCCCATGGCTGAGAGAGGGCTGCTGGTAGTGGCCACCAAAGTCTGACAATGGAAGAATGTCACAAATGACACCAATACAAGAGGCAGAAGGGGCCTCTTCCCTCTCCCTGAGGAGTTAGTACCTATGCTCTAAAGCTATTAGCAGTAACCAGCAGAAATACACACAAGATCGCCACTTACTCATTCAAGTAGCCTGGGAAAGAACAAGGGGAAAGATTGCAATGGGTCACAATGACCCCTTGTGTCTGAGAGATGCCAAGGGGGTAAGCGGAGGCCAGGGAGAAAGTGAAGAAGGATACGGAGAGAAAGGGCAAAGCTTGTCTTGAAATGAAGGAGCCACACACACAAGGAGCAAGTTTCCCAGGGAGCATCTTAGAAGAATTTCCATAACTCATTCAGACAGAATCAAGAACTCCTCTTTGGGGCTAGGGAAATGGCTTAGCGGTTAAAAGCACTTGCTGCTCCTGCAAAAGACCTAGGTTTTATTCGCAGCATCCATATGGAGGCTCACAATGGTGTGTAACTGTAGTTCCAGGAGTTCAAACTCACCCTTCTGGCTTCCTCAGATACTGCATGTACATGGTACATACACAAACAAGCAGGGCAAAATTCTCATACATATAAATCTTTTCTTATGTTACAAAAAAAAGGGGGATCCTTTTGTGGAGTGTGGGTCCATTTGTCCAAACTGGCTGTCTTTCCAAAGATGTCAAGTCAGTTTAATGTCACAGAAAGGCAGACCTCTCAAGGAGTGGCCTCTAGCACCTGCACAAATAACAGAACCCCCAAATCTTGTTCACAAGGTGAGCCTGCCACAGCTATTCTAGATGTGAGAGAGAGGGCTGAAAAGAGGACCTTAGATTTTATTCTTACAGTCACAGGGAGAAAAAAATTCAACACATTCACTTAAACAGTTAGATTTCGCCCTTCTATGCAGACTGGAATAAGCAAGCAGACATGTATATTTTCATCTTTGGAACAGGTGGTTTGCTATGCAAATAAAGTAATAAGTGTCAGAGCCGTATCCTAGCAGTAGCTACTTTCCAAACGTTACCATGGCACCAATTCAACAGTGTTCTTAGAGGCAGCCCCACCTCAGCAAGGACTAACTTGGGCCAGAAAAATTCAAGGAACTAATAGAAACTGCAAAAGAGTCCTGATATGGTATCAGAGGAGACTCTTTATGACACAAATGCCCTCTGAATCTATGTGAAGCAGGGCATGGGACTTCACGGAGGAAACCAAGATGGACCAGTGCCTCTGACACCTGGAGTGTGATCCAAGCCTGGAGACAAAGCCGTGGTAATTATAACCGCTAACATTTGTTTTTAGCTCCGAGCAGATTGCGCACAGATTGGGAAGGGCAAACTCCATTCTCCAATTACTCCACTGCGAACTGTGCCTCAGCACCAGTCGCTAGAGCCTGGCTGGCTGAAAGGAGAGCAGACCCTCCTCACAGTGTGGTTCGTTTATGTTAAACCAAGGAAGTCTGTCCTCCCATGGCCACGGTCCAGGGCCACTAGCCACTGGATGTGAGAGGAAGAGTCCTCCAGCAGGCTGGGCTCCCCACATCTCTCATGCTCGCTACCAGCAAATCTGCTCCCCACATGGCAACATACGTGCCCCAAGCACAAACAAGGCAGTGGGGGGAGGACCAAGCAGTGCTAACACAAGTTCAAACCCACTTGGCTTGCGAGCCAGTCACTAGCCCCAGATAGGAAAGAACAAAGAGACAGATAACAAAAATTATTGATATTAGTAATGTGTAATCAATAACAAATTCATATGATCAATCTTGAGTTCTATAAAAGCTTAACGGAAATGGGGCTCTTTCCTTCAGGCTGGTGAAAGGACAGATAGCTGTCACTGAAGCCATTAACAAGAACAAAATTCCAGAGCTCACTCGTTTTTATCAAAGCCATCGGTCACTAAAATTGCCTTTAGATACTAATGCATTGTGTCTGGCTAAGATTGAAACACGGGCAAGAGAGGGGTAGAAATAACCGTATGTTTGGGAAAATACTCAGGAGCTTCCATGTTGCTGCTTCTTTTGTAAAAGAGACTAAAGACCTTAGCCAGGTGGTGGTGGCCCACACCTTAAATCCCAGCACGTGGGAGGCTGAGGCAGGTGAATCTCGTGAGTCTGTGGCCAGCCTGATCTACAAAGAGAGTTCCAGGTCAACCAGGACTGTTAGGCAGAGAAACCCTGTCTCAAAGAAGAAAGACTAAAGACCTCCTGCTCTCCTAAGGGCATTTATAGGTAGCTATATACTTACTTCCTCACACCAGCTTAAGAAGGATAATGAAGGCAGAAAAGGCCTTGTTGGTATTTTTCCATATCATTTATGGAAAAAAACACTGATACATAAAGGAGAAAAAGAATCATCTGTATCAGTTTATCTTCCAGTTGCTGATGGTGTCACTGTTCCTTCCAGTCTGTTCTTTTTAAGTCTATGTGTATCGTTGTGGCATGTGTGTGTTTATCCCTGTTCATGTTGTGTGGCTATATGCTGGAGGGCATGTATGCATCTGCCGCATCTGCCTGTCCAAGAGTGTGGCAGCCTGGGGCTGGCCTCTATGTATTCCTCAATTGTACTTCACCCCAAGAATGTAGTGGCCTGGGGCTGGCCTCTATGTCTTCCTCAATTGTACTTCACCCCAAGAGTGTGGCGGCCTGGGGCTGACCTCTATGTCTTGCTCAGTTGCGCTCCACCTTTATTTTTTGGAGACAGGCTCTTCTACTGAACCTGGAGCCTGCCATTTTGGCTAATCTGGATAACCATCTTGCTCCAGGATTCTCCCTCTTGTCTCCCGCAGGCTTCAGGATTACAAATGAGCTGCCGTGCTTTTATGTGTGTTCTGGAGAGCCAAATTCCCCAGTCCTCTCATTTGCCCAGCAAGCCATCTCCCGAGGCCGCCTGCTTGGCTTTCTGATCCATGTTTGTTATACAGAACACGAAACCATGCTTTAGGCTTTCTTTTTTTTCCCTTGTACTGTGCCACAGATTTTTCTCTGGTGGGTTGGGATTGTAACTGGAGCAGTGAACTAGATGTCACTCAGTAGGGACCCACACAATACTTAAGTGTACAAATTTAGGCTTAGTCTTAAGCTTTGCTAGCAGGTGGACTGACATGCAGGATTAGCAGTAAACAGTCTTAGGTTCCAAGAGCTCTGTCCTCTGCCAAGAATTAGAACCAGACTAGGGAACCTTAAAGGGCAGGAATTCTGTTGCATCAGGAAAACGCAGTCCTAAAAAGGAAACTAAAGCAAACATCCAGTCCTGTGGATTAAAGTAACTTCAGAGCAGGCCAGGTGTGGCGCAGACCTTTACTCCCCACACTCAGGAAGCAGGCGGACCTCTGCAGGTTCAAAGCCAGCCTGGTCTATACAGCTGGTTTCAGGTCAACCAGAGCTACCTAGTCAACACAAACAAACAAAAACTACAATCCAAAGTCTGTGGTGCCAGAAGGAGTGTTAGCCTTTGGATAATGGCAGCATTAACAAAGCCATACTTCACCCTCAGCTAGCCTGAGGCTTTGAAAATATTTTCCACTCAGGACAAAATTCTCATAGGAAATCCAGAGATTTCATCTGGTCAAATAAAGCAGTGTCAGAGTGTATCTGAACTGTGAAGTCAGATTTCTGGAGAAGGTAAAGTGATATGAAAGTCTGAGACCGTAAGTTTGGATTCCCAAGAGTTATGTATAAAGTCAGACATGGAGGCATGAACCCGGAGCTTGGCAGAAGGCAAAAACAGTCAGATCCCTGAGGCTTTTGGGTAGCCAACCCAGCAGAAGGTGTAGAAACATCAAGGTCTAGGAGCAGGGAAAAGACCCTGTCTCTAAATAAATAAATAAGATTAAGGTCAATGAAGAAAAATATATGAAGCCAATCTCTGGCCTTTGTAGGAGCAAGCCAGTTGAGTACACACTGACACACATGTATACACATATAACAGAGAGAAAAAAATAACTGAGAAAACACAGCATTAAAATGTTTCCATAGGAGACACAATAATAAACGACTATGCTGTGAAGCCATTAAAGCAAATATATTTTTCACTTTTCAAAGTCTAAGTGAAAAATGCATTTTGATTGAGATGATGAGTTTCCTGTATTTTCTCCTTTACCTGTTTTTTCTTTGTGGGCAGGGTTACATGTAAACAACAAAACAATAACAATAAGCTTCATCTGTGGTGTGTCTATAATCTCTACCACTCAGGAGGCTAGGCAAGAGGGTTCCAAATTCAAAGCTAGCCTGGGACACAAATATTAAGTTCAAGGACAACAGGGACCATTTAATGATACTCTGTATTAAATTTTTTTCTTAAGTGGGGCCTGGAATGGTGGTGAATAACTATAATTACAGCACCAGGGAAGCAGAGGCAGGGGGCTCAGGAATTCAAGGTCATTCTTGGCTACAATAAACTTTAAGGCCACTCAGGGCTACAGGAGATTTTTGTCTCATACCTTTATCCCCCATAAAACTAGATTCTGAAAAAAGGTCGCGTATAGAGTTCAATAGCAGCACTTCTCCAGTAATGTGACCAGTCAATCAATAGATAAGTGCTAGAGAAAGTACGAGGACTTTCCAATCATGCTTAATGAAAAAACCTTCCCTGAATACAAAAATTAATCACACAGCAAAGACTCGCCATATGAAAATGTAGAATTTGGTGCAATCAAATAACAGCATTGGGGGAATGCTCAAAGTATATTATATGCTTGCATGAAAATGACCTTATGTAACCCTGTGTAATAGAAGAAAAATAAATTAAAAATAAAACACAAAAATAATCAAGAAACTATATAAATAATTTATATACACACACACACACACACACACACACACACACACACACACAAAGACACACACACATATATGCTTTGTTTTTCAACACAGGGTTTTTCTGTGTGGCCCTGGCTGTCCTGGAACTTGCTCTGTAGACCAGGCTGGCCTTAAACAGAGATCTGCCTGCCAGCTCTAAAATATTTTAAAGATTTGTTTCTTTCCATTTGGTATACAGGTGTTATGTATGTGTGTGTGTGTGTGTGTGTGTGTGTGTGTGTACCACATGTGTACCTGGTGCCCAAAGAAGCCAGAGGAGGGCATTAAACACCCTGGAGCTGGTTTTACAGTTATGAGCCACCATGTGGATGTTAGGAACTGGTAGATCCTAGGTACTCTGGAAAAGCAGTAAGTAACCCTAACCACTGAGAAATCTAAATAAACAACAAACAGAAGATTCTTGATGCATAAGAGCTCTTGCAAATCAATAAGAAAAGCATCAGGTATAAATGAAGATAAGGGATCAAGAATAGTTCATGGAAACATAAGAGTTATAGACCAATAAGCAAGCGAAATATGCATTCAGGCTTACTAAGAATAGAAAAGGTATACATCACAACAACCAAATGACACCAAGACACACTTCTCAAGTCTGCAAGCTGATAGTGACTGCTAGGACGCAGTAAGATTAGTCTTCCTAGGAAACAACTTGACAAAATCAAGCCTAATACTATGACTTAGTAATAAGATGAACCAGATACAGAAACGATTTACTTATAAAAATATTCATCAAGATGCTGTTAATATTTAAAAGAGGCAAAACTTGAATTTTATAGTTATACGGTAAAATTCTAAGTAACCATAAATATTGCTTTCTGAAGTAATTTTACTACCAGAGGAAAATGCTATGGTACACTACAAGTGAAATAAGGTTATAAATCATGACCTGTAGAATACAGAAGAGAGAGAGAGAGAGAGAGACTGGAAGATCAAACCTATAACCAGTAAATGTAATATAAGTGAACACAAACTGGTGGGCTTTTTCTTTTCTGTATCAGTGCATGCAATTATTCTCTACAAGAAACACATGATACTTATGCAATAGTTTAAAATGCCTTAAGAACTACATTATAATGCCCTCGGTAAAATAATAATAATAATTTGAGAAATATTTTTAAAAGAATGGCTATTGCTTAAGGATCTCAACATTTGGGATTGAACACCCTAGGAACCGCCACATTCAGAGAAGAGTAAAGGGAAGAAACCACAAACAAAACGAAAGCCTACTTATTTCTTTGGGTTTTCACAAGTAGGGGTCGCCAAGATGATATGGGACTTGTACTGTTGCCACTAAGCGCTAATTTTGGTTGAGTCACTCATGTCTGGCACATAGTAAAGCATTTGATATTTATTATATATTATTATATATGATATTATTCAATCCCAAGACAACCTTATGAGTATGTCACATGATAATCTTGGCAGACAGGGAAGCTGTGGCTCCAGAGGCTAAAGGACTTACGAAAGTCCTCTAAGCTGGGAGGCAGAGCAGTTCAGCCCTGAATAGAGATGGTCAAGTTTCTAGTCCTTACTGTTAATGCATTTGCTCTACAGACAGGGAATCCATGAAACAGGTAAAGCTGTATTCTGCATTTCTCTTTTATCTCCCTTAGCACCACCTGTAAGAAGCTCAATGAGGAGAAATGAATCTTGAGCCCTGTAATCCATTCATATACCTCACCTTTAGGCTCCCATGTGCCTTATAGCAACGGTGCGACAATGCTGGGAATCTAGGGCTTAGGAAATCTATGCATTCAGGTCTTCCTCTTACCATTTTATGTCTAACTTCTCTTTCTTGTTTAGCTCTGCAACTAGAAGACAATAAAATGAGCAATGGAGCCACTGTATGAGGAGTATCTAACACATGGTGGAACCATTGTCAAACCTTATTACTGGCTAAGCTTCTCTCTAGATTGCACTAACTGCCCTTACCACATTCGGACAGGAGAAGAAGCAAGAGTTCCCTACACAGAATTTCAGCAGATTTTTGGATTCCCATGGTCAACATACCCTCAAGCAAAACACCTCACATTTTATGAGCTGAGAAGTTCCTTTGGGAACCTGATACAAAAGGGTCATGCTAGCAACTGCACTGGGAATCACAACCACCCAGAATCAATGCTATTTGAGAGGAACGGCTACCTTGACTCAGTCATATCTCATAACAGCAACATCAGACATGTCATTCTGTATTCCAGCCACTCCCCTTGTAATGAGGCTAACCACTGCTGCATCAGAAAAATGTACAACTTCCTGATGATGTGTCCAGATGTCACTCTTAGTATTTTCTTCTCTCAGCTCTATCATACCGAGAACCAATTTCCTACTGCGACATGGAACCGTGAGGCTCTTCGGAGCCTGGCCAGCTTATGGCCCCAGGTCACTTTGAGTCCAATAAGCGGTGGCATTTGGCATTCTATTCTCGACAATTTTGTTAGTGGTGTGTCGGGATCAACGGTTCTCCAGCCTTTCACAGCTGGGAGAATACTGGCTGACAGATACAATGCTTACGAAATAGACTCCATAACGGGAGTCAAGCCTTGTTTTATCGAAGTTCTTCAGAGCCAGCGAAAAGAGAATCAGAACAGAAAAGTTCAGGCAGCTTTTGAAAATCACCCCTTAAACAATGCTTATCCTGGACAGCCCTTCCTGTGCCAGAACCCCAGGACTCCTGTTCTTTTCATGCTGGTACCTTACAGGGATCTACCGCCGATCCATGTGGGTCAAAACACACAGAAACCCAGGAATGTGCTAAGACACTTGAATATGCCTCAACTGTCATCAGTTGAGGTCAAAGACCTTAGAAAACCTCCCTTGGCCAGGCCAGTGGAGGTGCTGGAAGCCACAAACGGGTCTGGAAGCAACAAAGAGGAAAATGAAGAGAACAAAAAGAAATGGAAGAAATAAACTTTGTTATCAAGCCAAACATTTGCTAAAGGGTTTAGTAGACAGATAAAAAATTTGGACATTCTCCCTTCTAGGTCTAACTGAGATGGGGATAAACTGATGTAATAAAAGTAAAACACCTGATTATCTACTGTAACAACTACTATAAGGATACTATTTTAACATAATCCAAAATGTTGACATAAGCAATTTTGTCTCTTTCTGGAAGTAAAAGTAACAAAATAAATGCTTTTATATTATTATTCTATTGTGTATGTATATGGTTATTTTGCCTTAATGTATGTCTTACATCATGTAGTGTCCTTGGAGGCCAGAAGAGGACATCAGATCCCAAGACTGGAGTTACAGGTGGTTGTAAGCTGCTATGTGAGTGCTGGGAAGTAAACCATCAGTGCTGTTAACTGCTGAGTCCTCTTCCCAGCCCCAAAATAAATGTTTTGAGGCAGAAAAGGAGTGTCTCTACTCTAGTCAACCCACATCATCCTTAAAAAAAGGACATGGACAAAATAACTTCCTGAACTGGTTTCAGCATAAAAATACTCTATAAAATTAGAGGGTACCCAATGTTGCCGACATCAAATGCTGTGTCGGGGTCAAACAGTGATTTTCCATTGATTGTTGATGTGGTCAGAAGATTTTTAGGCAGCCCATAATTTTGTAAAGTGATTCAAAATTGTTTTGTGTGAGTAAAAGCTCTTCTACAAATTGATTACATATTGCTACAAAAATTGATTTTTTTTAAACCTAGCCAGTTATTTAGTTTGATCTTTCTGACTCAGAGCTCTCCCTCCTGAGACTATAAAGCAAGGTGATGTGTGAGAGTCGCCACAGACGATCTCCATCATGTACCACACCAAACTCCACACCACTCTTGATGACTCCTAAGGTTATTTCCTTAGCTCATCAAGATAGCAATTTCCTGGCCTGGAGGGATGGCTCAGCTGTTAAAGGCTAGGCTCACAACCAAAAATATAAGATAGCAATTTCCTGTAGGGTGCTCTAAATCAATCAAGTTCTCTCTCTCTCTCTCTCTCTCTCTCTCTCTCTCTCTCTCTCTCTCTCTTTCTCTGTCTCCTTCTCCCTGGTGTGGGGTTCCCCTCTGTTTGATATGATTATGTTTTATTACCACTGGTTAATAAATAAGCTGCTTTGGCCTATGGCAGGGCAGAACGGAAGTAGGTGGGGGGGCTGTGTAGAGAACTAAACTGAATTCAGGAATAAAGAAGGTGGTGTCAGGGTGACACCATGTAGCTGCCAAAGGAGAAAGAAACCAAGACTTACCAATAGGCCACAACCTAGTGGTGATACATAGAGCAATAGAAATGGGTTAATTTAAGATGTAAGAGCTAGCTAGGAATATGCTTAAGCTATTGGCCAAAAAGTATTGCAATTAATATAGGTTTTGTGTGATTATCTGGGTCTGGGTGGCCCGGAAGTAAAAGCGCAGTCTCAATCTACATCTCCCTCCCTCCTTCCCTTCCTCACCCTTTCTCACACCTTCTCTTTCTTCTCTTTCTCCTGTGATATATAACATAATATCCACTCAAAATGTAGGTAGCACAGCTGACTCTCCATCTCAATAAATTCACCAATCATTTATTCCACAACATCCCTTATCCACTCTGGACGGGTGCCTGCTGAGCCACCCACCCTCCATGGGATAGCTTTGGTTGTATGTTACTATTATCCCTTTCTATTAAAGCTCCCCAATGCAAAATGTAAGTACATTCCTTTCCTTTTTTCTGACCTCTTCTTCTTTGCCAATATATATTTGTACCTTCTCTTAAATTCTTCAAAACATGCTTCTTTTAAGAACTTTTCTTTGATTAACCGTTTGAGCCACTTAAATAAAATCACTTGCTTATTAAAATCCACATTTGCTGCTCCATTTCTCCTATGGAAATATGTAAATACATACTATAGAAAAAGTGGATTCAAATGCAAATTTCTATTACATTTTTATGTATAGAGTCATGACTGACTCTATAAAATCTCTATATAAAGTCATGCTACCCTAATAAGGTAATATGCTAATATTAACATTAAATCCCATAACATTGCATGAGGAGGAAGGAGGAGATAAGAAAGAAAAAAATGTCTTAGGAATAGAAATTTAAATTGTGATTAAAATAAACATGAATAAATTTTTTAAAAATTATATATTTAGCCTACAGATTTTGATCAAGGTAATTGAATATAATTTTACTATAAGTATACAGTGATTATTATTTAAAAATGTGTTGACATTTATCATTAAATTATGAAATCCTATGTTCACAAATTGGAATGTTATGTTTGAGGAAAAAAGACACCAACATAACAAATTTGGCATTTCTGATTATTATAAGAATAGCGCCAGGGGCTGAGAGTCTACTTCCATAGCATATGCACCACCACACCCCAATTTATCAGGTATTCAGGGTTGAATCAGGGCCTTGTGCTTGCTAGGCAAGCATTCTCTGAAAAGAAAACATACCGCGAAGCAACCTTTCCAAAGAGTGGACTCCACACAGTGCCATGTCTCACTCACTCACCACACAGTGGGTTCCTGGACATGCATGGCTGGCCCTGAGATGGAGAGAGGGGGTTTAGATGGTCGGGCTTTCTTCAGAAAAATGGCAATGGTGATTTTTAAAAATATCCCTACCAGTCAGGCATGGTGACTCAAGAGGCAGAGGCAGGTGGATCTTTGTGAGGTCAAGGTCAGCCTGGTCTACACAGAGAGTTCTAGCATAGCCAGGGCTACATAGACTCTGTCCCAGAAAAAAAAATACATCACTTCCACCAAATATTCCAAATAAATAAAATATAAGTCAACATATTAAATCAGTGACACATCTGAAAAAGGACATGGGGTGTGACCCAAGAAACCAGTAATGGTGAATGGAAAGACTCTACCTTCAGTCTGATTCAGAGTCTGACCCTCAGCTCTGGAGGCCCAAATTACCTATGCAATCAATACACAAAGAATAGATTTAGGTTGGGGGTCAACAGATTTACAAAGCTCCCAAGAGAAAGACAGCTGATAAATTGATTTCCAGTGGGATTGGCATCTGGATATACACACAACTAAATCACAGTCTTCCCTTGTCTATTTATTATAATCAGAAGCTTGCTGGATTTGAATGAGAATTCAAGCAGTTGATTGCATGAGTTAAATGTCTGTGCTATCTGATTCTGCACTCATATGAAAAAAGGCATCTGTCCTTTGGGATGAAATTATAAGGTACATGGAAGAGCGGCTGTCTTCTGAGTATTTGGGTAGATAAGGCCTGTGAGAGACAACACAAAGTCTGTAGCCAACTCCTGTGTGTCAAGCATATTGATTTTCTATTGACATTTGTTGATGATGATGTTATTTGAGACAAGTTCTCACTCTGTGACCCAGGCTGTCCTAGTAGTGACTGGGTAGCCCAGGCTGGCCTCCAGCTCAAGGCAATCTTCCTGCATCAGCCTCCTGAACGTGATGTTACAGGTATGAGGTACCACACCCAGTTTTTTTAATATTCAATAAGTTTTATCGAGTTACAGCCTAACCCTACTGCCCTCATCTGAGAGTAAATCTTATTTCTTTACATTTCTGCTACATACCTTGACTTCAAGTGGGTGCATATGAGCCTCAGCCTTTAACAAGTGAGCTATCTTCCTAGACCTCTGCTATGCATCTTTTTCGACTCAGTACATACAGTATAGAGTGTAATCCTATTCATCTCATTTCCAAGGCTCTAAGGACAGTCATATAGTAACTCACAGTAATTAATACTATTACTATCGAACATTTACTGAGAATTGTATGTCAGGTATTTTAAGCACTTACATATTAACTCATTCTGTTGCAGGAGGTCCTTCTGCTCCTCCAGCCTATAGCTGCTGAGATACCAGCCCATTGGGGCGTGTCTCTCTCCCTTTAAAAAAGCGGCCACTTCCCTCTCCTCTCTCTCTTCACTTCCTGCACCACTGGCGACTAGACTCCCTTCCTGTTTGTGCAGAGGACTGTTGTCTGAGACGGTGATCTGTAAGTTTTTTCCCCTTTAAATAAATACCACCCTATTAATCATAATTCCAAACTGGTGTGGCATTGTTTGTGACTGACGCCTTCATCATTCCATCCCTCCAATAATCCTATGAAGTACATGTTATTATGATACCTGCAAAGACGGTACCACAGAGAACTTGTGATAGACTGAGCAGTAAGTCAGACCCTGATGACTGAGCTGAGAGTCAGGTCCATGTTCTGTTCTTCAGCACTTCTCTAACGGCATGTGATGTCTGGGAAACCCAGCGACCATCAGCACCTCCTTGTGACTTCTCAGTCATTCTGCTCAAACTATACTGCCAAAAGGCATCTTCAAGACCCGGGAAGCCAAGGCCCTGCACAGTCTAGGATGCGGAATCTCAGGTGGTTCTAGACAGCAGACCTTAGGCTTCTGACCCACCCCACTGCCCTTCAGCCATACCATACACCAAACATAGACCCCAGGATTGTCTGATTTATGCTCTACCAAATAGGAGATCCAAGGAAATGGAATATGAACTCATTTTACTTAAAATTTGTTTTAAGAAACCTGTTTTCTAGAAATGAAAGCACAAACAAAACTACCACATAGATGCACTTCATGTACACCTCTAAGAACTTAAAGACTTGAAGCATTTATGAACCCATGTTTACAGTAACATATTACCCCAAAGCTATAAGAAAATAAACCAAGAGTCCCTTGACACATGAGTAAGTAAACAAAATGTGGTATTTGTTATGTAAAAGGGAACCTTGGGGCTAGAGAGATTGCCCAGTTATTAAGAGCACTGGTTGTTCATACAGAGGACCCAAGTTCAATTCCCAGCACCCACGTGGCAGCTCACAACCATCTGTAACTCCAACTCCTGGGAAATGAATATTTGTCAGGTGCTGGAGGCAGGAGAAAGTGGGGTGTTACAGCTGAATGGCTCTAGAGGTTCAGTTCTGTAAATGATGAATGGTGGTTAAGATATGACAATGTGAATGCCTGATACCAAATACCTGTGCATTCCAAAAGAGCTACGATGGCAAACGTTGAGTGTGTGCGCGAGGGAGTTGTGCCCGTATGTAGGTGTGTTGGTGTATATGTGTGTTGTGTGTGCAGGCACACATGAAGGACCACTGCAGGCACATGTGCATAATGCAGATGGAAGCCAGAGGTCAGTCTCAGGTGTCATTCCCCAATCTCTAGCCACGTACATTATTTTGAATGTTTAAGTTCTACTTGTTAGAAGATTTTAATTTTGTGTAGATGTGTGTGGTACATGCATGAGTGCTGATGGCATGAGAGGTCAGAGGTGTCAGATCTCCTGGAGCTAGAGTTACAAGTGGTTCTGAGCTACCCCACTTAGAACCAAAGTTAGGCCCTCTATGAAAGAGATAAGCACTCTTCTGAGCCATCTCTCTAGCCCTGCCTCTGCTGTGAGATGAAGTGAATAGAGCCTCTCACTAGCTTGTGCTCATGGATTTGGCTACAGTGGCTGATTCACAAGCCCCAGCAATCTGCCTGTCTCATCTCCGTAGCCCAGGGGACTTACAAGCACACTCTATTATGCCCAGATCTTTACATGGGTTCTGGGTAGTGAACTCGCCCCTCTTGCTTGCAAGCCAAGCCCTTTACTGACTGAGCTATCTCCCTAGCCTGGAATTTATTTTCTATAATAAAGATGCGTTGCTAGTACTTTTGATAAATTAAAAGAGAAAAGGATTGATTTTTTAATACTTTGTTTACATAGTAAATAGTAAGAATGTTGGGGGACAAAGGCCTTTTTGCCCATAGATCACTAGCGACACTGTAGACATAAAATACCTGTTTTCTGGCACAGAAAGCTGGGAGTGAATATTGTTAATGACCTAATGCTTTTTTGCTCTTTCTGGTAGCAGATCCCACCCACCTTTTGCTATAAATGAAATCATCACCCAAATGTCCCAGAATGTTTTATTTTGGTTTGGTTTGGTTTGGATTTTTGAGTCAGGGTTTCTCTGTAGCTTGGGAGCCTGTCCTGGAATACACTCTGTAAACCAGACTGGTCTCAAACTCCCAGAGCTGCACCTGTCTCTGCCTCCTAAGTGGTGCTGGGATTAAAGGTGTGTGACACCACCACCTGGCACCCCCCCCCAAATGTTTACCCCAGACTCTCCCTCTCTAGCTCCCACTCAACAGAACCCACCCTTTGGGTGGATATCAAATGTAGTATACAGCCTGCTGACCTCCATGCCATCTCAGTCAGACACTGCACTAGATCACCTTTATATACATGGTAGCAGACTGTGCACACATGCTACTAAGGTGTGCACAGATTCTAGAAGAGGAGTCAAATACCCTGGAGCTGGAGGGGTGTAAGACGCCTGATGTGAGAGCTGCGAACCAAACTTGGATCCTCTGCAAAAATAATGCATACTCTTAACTGCTCAACCATCTCTCCAATAAAGTACTGTAAAACCCATATATCATCATAAATACTTAATATCTCATGCACTACAATGATTAAAAAGCAAGGTTTGTCCTTTTGAAACTAGGTTACTTCTCTGGAAGTCAAGGGTCTTTCTGGGGAAATGGTTCCGTTGATGAAGTGCTTGCTGCCCGAGCATGAGGACCTGGATTTAGATCCCCAGTACCCACATAGAAGCTAGGGGTAGAAGCATGTGCCTATAATCCCAGCTCCAGGGAGGCAGAGACAAAAGAATCCCTGTGATTTACTGGCTAGACAGTCTTGCAAAATTGGTGAGCTCCAGGCTCGTAAAAGACCCTGTCTCAAAAATAAATAAAACAAGTGAAGAGGAATAAAGGAAGACACCCAACATTGACCTCTGACCTCCCACATGTACACACATATGCAAGCATCCCTATACTCATGAATACACACACACCTGAGTACAGATTGGTAATTAGTTAAAATCTTTTATGTACTAATATATAAAGGCTCCACAATTAAATCACTAAACTTTCTGCTGAACTTCACTGTATAATCATAAAACCATGTAGAACAAGAACTAATCACTAAGAAAACACTTAGAATTTTGAGGGGTATGGTTTCCTCACAATACAAGCTGATTTGTGTATTAGAGCATTAAACTACAGCATAGCTTATGGAAAACATGCTAAAAACTTTATACTGTAGTGGTTATGTTGAGAACAACAGTATTAACCTATCATTACCAGAACTGAAATTCACTTATTTTATATTGTAATACAAGCTTGACATATTCGATTAACAAGTTTACTTTGGATTTTGAGGTACTAGGGATTACACCCAAAGCATCATATATACCAATATAATAGGTGTAAGCGCCCTACCACTGAGCTATAGCTTCCTTTAAATGTTCATTTTTCACTTCAAATAATAAAAAACAATAGTGTTGTGCTCCAGGGATCCATGAATTGTTTTTTTAAAAAAAAAAACAAAAAAAAGTTAGTGGCAAGAGTTTGTGAGAAAAAAGCCCAGAGAAGGTAGAGTACTTGGCTTAAGATATCTAAAAATGACCTCCTAAGACAACTTTGGGTCCTTGGCCTTTTCTTCTTAACATACATGAGGATGGAGGATACACGCACACATACAAACACCTACACAAGCCACAGTGCACACGTGCATTTTCTAGTTGGTCCTCACCTGCCACCATGTGGGTCCCAGTGATTGAACTCAGCTTGTCACAGCAAGGGTCTTACCAGATGCACTAGCTCACTGGCCCTGATCCTTGGCTCTTTGCAACATCACAGAAATAAAAAGCTAGAAACGCAACAGTAAACCTCAGGAGATTAAGATTCAGTCTCGTTGAATGTTGAGGACAACCTAGTTGTTTCTATGATAAATACATCTTAAGCCAAGCAAATCCTTTATATGAGAGGAAAGCAATCATTTGAAAAACCCAAAGAGAAAAAAATTACCTAAGATGATTAAGTATCATAGGTTACAGTAAAAATTTAGACTTTATAAGAAAGTAAAATACTGTGCCTTTTCCAATTAAGATAAATTAAATACAAGTTTCTTCAAAGACAAATATTTCCTTTATATCTTGTAAAGAGTCAAATATTGACCAATGAGAGGTAGAAAGTAAACTAAAATACGCAACTTTTAAGTGTTTTTTGTAATTAATTTGTGAGATCGTTAATAGACTAGTTAGCAGTATTGACTACCACATCCTAGGCACTTTGTTCATTATGAAACACAACTTTAAAAAAAAACAGAAAACAAAACAAACAATTTTAAAGAGAAACACTGTCGGATTTAACACAATCCACACAAAGACCAAAATTCAGCCATCAAGATAATTACATCCTTGAACAACTGATGTTTTTATGCCTTCTGTTCCATTAGGTTGGTTTCTACCCCAAGATTCTGCCCCAGTTCTAAAATAAGACAAAAGGAAAAATAAGACTTGAGATGAGGGCTGTGCTAACTTTTAAATCTGTGCTTCCATTCGCGCTCAACGATGCACCCAATGTTTACTTTTCTCTTCAAAGAAAATCTCGATTTAGAAGAACAAAAAGTACAGAGAGATCTAACATCTAAAAGAGCGTGTTGTGTAGCTTTTGAGCAAGTTACACAATTGAAACAGAAAAAATATTTAAACAAATCTTTATTCTAAGTTACATAATGCCATCATCATAATAATGATCTTACACTTCAGCAAATGTTTTAAAAATAAGTATTTCTGGCAGGTAGAAATTTTTCTTTTGCTGTAGTAAGACATGAGAGTTTTTACGAGCTCACAATGAGAATGTTAATCAAGGAAATGTCACTTCTATCAACCAAATGATATAGAGGGGGATGCCACATCACTTCTCAACAAGGAAAAGGGATTGGTTTCACTTACAGTGCCCCAGTTCTCTCTACATGAGCACATACACATATACATGTGTGTATACCTACATTCAACAAATGTTTGATCCTGAGATCTCTTGACTGATTCCCTATTGTCACTGTGACTCTCAAATTGTATTGACTTTTATATTTTATTGATTCATCAAGCATGTACTGACTACCTTCTGAATAACTAATTATTGTTCATAGGAAAAAAGGTACATAAGAAAAATTAGACTCTACCCTTCAGAATCTTGAGATCCCTTTCACCGGTGAGATAAAACACGACATATTATCATCAGGTAATTTATGAAGCTAGTTCTACAAAACCAATGATTCGTTGCACATATATGCAGAATTTTGGAGTCCTTTTGAAGCATTTCTGCATATTGAATCCTAGGGACATTCTTGTGAAGTGTACATTAGCCCCATTTTAAGCAATAAGAAATCCAAGGTTCCAAATTTTAAGCAACGTGCCTAAATCACGCAGATTGTGAGGCAGAAAGTCGAGACTTCAGCCACTGTCTTCTAATCCCAAACCCACTGCTCCTTTCAATACAGCACAGCAAACGAGGGATGGGTAGAACTCAACAGGACCGTTTAATAATGATTTTATACTTCAGCAAATGACTTTAAAAACAAGTATTCTTTCACAAGTATATGAAACCAGGTAGACCTGCTTCCAAGCAGGGCACAGACAAGCGCCCGAGTTAATTTTATTCTGTAAATACTTGTACTACAGTAGAATACACAAAGCACAGCTTTTATTCGTTAATCTTAGTGCCTCTGCCTCCTCAGTAAAAGCTCTGATCTCTCAAACGGAGATACAGAATAAAATAAATTGACGGGCTCCCAAGAATCTTAAACCACAAATATCAACCTTGAAAGTCCAGTTCCTATTAATCCTTGTACATGTTGTTTTCCCTCAGCACTGAAGATCCTAACTCGCCCACCCTCTTCTGGCCTTCTTGCTCCAAATAACTACTTATTTTAAGATGTGATGACTGATTCTACAAAATGCTACAAGTTTGCCCCAATTTCGCCACCCGTCCCCAGCTCCGGCCCAAGCATCTTTCCCTCCCTCCGGATGGAGAGAATACCTAGTTCAGATTCTGCAGGTCCGGCCGCGATGCTGTCCCACAGCACTGACAGGTGAGAAGTGACCTCTCGACTCTGTCCTTGGAGACCTCCCGCCGACAGCGCAGCGGGATCCCAAACCCGGGAAGGGCTCTCAACTCGGGAACGCAGTCTCTGGCGACGCTCGGTCCGAAGGGAGGGCTCCGGTCACTAGTTCTGAGCTGGGCGCCCAGCCTGGCATCACTTCGCCTCATACTCCTGCTGACTGCAGGGGGACTAGATCCTGCAGCCAGTCCATCCCACCGCACGCCCGAGTCCAGTCACCCAGACCTCACACCGGACCCCAACAACGAACCTCTGGCACCGACAGCGGCGACGGCGGCAGCAGGCCAGGCCACGCGCCCCAGATGCCCATCGCCTCCAACCCTATACCCCCCGCAAGGCTGGACCGCAGAAAAGCGTTTCTATGGGAACCTCTCGGGTATCACGTGAGGCTCCCCGACGGCCAATCGCGTCTCCGCGCCGCCTCATCCAGCTTTCTAGCCGCCCACCGCCCCCGCCTCCTTCGCCGGCCCCGCCCCTTTCCTGCAGCGCGCGGTGCGTGCGGCGCGCTCCCGGGCGGACGCGCGCTCCCCGGGGAACACGGGGGCGGGGCGGGGGCTGAAGTAGCGCTGGCGGCTGAGAAGGAAGCGGCGCCTAGCTAGCGCGCAGGCCCAGAAGCGAGCAAGCGGCGGCTGCCGGCGACGCCCCAGAGCGGAAGAGGGAAGTGAGTAGCGCCGGGCTGGGCTCGCGAAAGGCGAAGAGGCACAGCGAAGGGGAGGCCAGCGTCGCGTCGCGATCCGGGATGTCGAAGAACACGGTGTCGTCGGCCCGCTTCCGGAAGGTGGACGTGGACGAATATGATGAAAACAAGTTCGTGGACGAGGAGGACGGCGGCGATGGCCAAGCCGGGCCCGACGAGGGCGAGGTGGACTCATGCCTGCGACAATATCCTTGCTCTCGCGGCGCTCGGGGGCCGTGGGGACGCTTGCCACGCGGCGGGCTGCGCCTGGCTCTGGGTGGGGATGGAGGGCAGGAGCTCCCGGGGCCAGCAGGCCTCCTGCACCCCGCGGTCGCGCTCGCGAACTTGCGGGCGCCCGGATTCCTCAGGTGCGCCGCCCCAGCGGCCGCGCCCTCGCCGGGGACCGGCCGGCGCCCTAGTGGGCACCTGAGCTCCAGAAATTCCTGCCTGGTGGGGACACGGGCGTCCCGCTTTTCTGTCGTTGGTGTGGTTTTGCTGAGCGGTGAGATAGTTAATTCCTAGCCGGGAGGGTTGGAGCGGTTCACAGATTGAGGCCCTCCGTGCATTCAGCCCATGGGCCTCATCATCACTGTTAGAGAAGAGGATTGGGGGAGGTTGTACATAATTCATTAATAGGGCGAAGGGGGTTTCCGTCTTCAGAATTCCCAGTTAAAGCTTGGAGCCTTCTACCTGCTAAGAAAAAGCCAGTAGAGAAAGGATAGGGATGCGTGTGGAGAATCCCTGGAAATATTTAGGATGAACCCCAATGACTAAAACAGAGGATGAGTCAGTTCTAGAAATCAAAAATCGTTTTTCTGAAATTGTTTCCACTCTAGTTAAAATATGGCTGTCAGTTCCTGATTCTTTGGTTTGCATATCTGAATATTCATGAGCCTGAAATTTATTTGCATCGATCTCTTAGAAAAATAGAAATGTTGCAAAGACCTAAATTGTAGCCTTAGAAAAATTGCATCCTTTAAGTCCGTTCATACCGCTTTCCTCATCAGTTTTCTTTTTTTTCCTCATCAGTTTTCTACTAGACATAATGAAGAACTAAATAAGTGAACAAGTATTTAGTGATAACTGCAGCATTGACCATACGTGTGCTGTATACGTTTAACTTTCCTTGCCACAACTTTCACATCAGTTGCTCCTAATTTGATTATTTAAATACTTGGGCATTTTTTTTTCTTAAAAAAAAGTTCTTTAGGAAACCATGCATCCTTCACAGTAGTTTATCACCGACTGTCGATAATTTTCTATAGATATGGTGAGCGTTATTCTTTGTTTAAAAAAAAATCTTTATGGTGGATAGATGATATTTTATTAAACTAGTGATGTGTTTTAGGTAATTTCTGGTGACTTCAACTTCCGTGTCCATTATCAGTTGAATCTACCTTTCCATCAATCCTTCTTAAAATATGAAGATACTGTTTCTCATTATAACTAGGAGAGACAGCCCTGGTTGGGGAGTACAGATGGAGGAACAAGTGATTCTGTGGTTTTCCTTTTAGGGAAATAACTGTCTGTTCTGACCGTCTGATTGGCCTTCCGTTTCCCATGCTTGCTAACTCATTAGTGCTTTGAAACTGAATTAGGTATGGATGGTCCAGCCCAGTTCACATAACCTGTAGGGAGAAAAGTAAGATGCCACCTACAGGTCGTGTGGTTTATTACAGCTTCCCTAGCCCTGCTCATCAATATTAAGCTATTGCCTGTTCATCTCTGATTGCCAGAGTCATCAGCCAGCATTTCAGTTGAAATCCAGTGTGCTTTTAGTATAAAGTTTAGGGTTCCTTTCCGGTAAGACTCACACACAAACAAGATGGTGTACTTTGTTGGTGGGCTGCTTCAATTGGTGACCTGTCATTCTGATGGCATGTTTTAAGGTTTCTTGTATACCTATCCAGACAGTTGTGTGTATTTCACTACAAAGTGTAATATGTTTGCTAGGACCAAGGTCAGAATAATTTTTTTCTTTTAAAAAAAATTCCTATAGTCTCTTAATTGATTTTAGCTTCTGATTGACATAGTAGAAATAAACGAATGTAGTCTACAATAGTAAAAATAAGGGCCACAGTAATTTTTGTTACTATTCAGAAAGTCAAGTCTTAAGAACCCGTCCCCTTTGCTGTTATCCCCTTAACTGTCATTACAGGAAACATGACAGCCGCGCTGCAGGCAGCTCTGAAAAACCCCCCTATCAACACGAAGAGTCAGGCCGTGAAGGTGAGTTGTAGCCACAGCCTCAGTCTCTGCGCTGCCCCACTGTTCTCGAAATCCTTGACACGAGACTTTACAACTGACCTTTTCATTTTGGTTTTGTTGGGGGTTTTTTGTTTGTTTGCTTGTTTTTGTTGGTTTTTTGTTTTTGAGATTGGGTCTAGGTATATAACCTGGCTGGCCTGGAACTCAGAGATGTCCTGCCTCCACTAGGATTAAAGGCATATGCCATCACAGCCAGTTTCCAAAGAGGAAACTCTTGATAAGTAAAAACACCCTATGAAAAATAGCACTGAAATATAGAGTTAAATTAATGCTGTGTGGAACAGAGTCCACTTAAAGGAGGGAGACATCGGTTCTGTTAATTATGTTAGTACTACATATTATAGAAGACAAAGGCATGAGAACATAAAAAGATGATCACCATGCTGTCACTTGGGTCAGTTATCGACTCTTCTACAAGAGTTTGTATTCTTTATAAAAAAAAAGAGAGAGAGAGAGAGAGAAAATCATACAGTTAACTGTATAGCAATATGTACAAATTTTTTTCCTTAGCAATAAGATTATTTCTAAAGCATTTTAACTGCAATATACCAGTGTGCAACATTTTATATACCCCCAATTCCTTTTATTGTATATTAGATTGTCTAGTTTGTCCTGCTAAAATGAATAATAAGATAAATCTATCTTACTTAGTTCTGTCAGTAAAATTCCCAAAGACAAACGCTAGGTCAAAAACCACAGTTTTAAGACTTTTGTTACACAAAGGTTGCCCAGTCCCTTGAAAGAACTTTGCGGCTTGCACCCTGCTTCTGTCCTCTGCTGATTCCTAAAGAACTACTTCGTTGTTTATTGTTTGAAGTGCAGGCTTACCAAAGCCCTGTGGTCCATAGGCCTACATCCCAGGACCTCAAGAATTTTAATGGAGCCGGGCGGTGGTGGCGCACGCCTTTAATCCCAGCACTCGGGAGGCAGAGGCAGGCGGATCTCTGTGAGTTCGAGACCAGCCTGCTCTACAGAGCTAGTGCCAGGACAGGCTCCAAAGCCACAGAGAAACCCTGTCTCGAAAAACCAAAAAAAAAAAAAAATAATAATAATTTTAATGGAATAGTAGTATAGATAAACATAGGAATTATCAAGGCAACAAAGCTTTGTATGGGGGAAATTTTTCTTTGCTTTTTAAAAGTTGTTAGGAACATCATTAAAATTTTCGTTATATCCCTTAATGTGTTTTTGTTGTTGCTTTGTTTTGTTTTTTTAATGACAGCTTGTGGGTGTGAGGTTATAGCTCTAGACCTCAATAGGGAAATTGCAATCTTTAAACGAAGATAACAGCGGTGGTAGAAATTTTCTGTAAAGTCCTGCCCATTGGAATGCTGGAGATCCCACTGTGTGCTGAACAGAAGGAGAAATGAATTGTTGAAAGGGATTGATTGTGTGTTCCCTCTGCTTAGGCGATGCTTCTGGAACAGGCTTTTCCAGAGGGAAAGTTTAGAGATGAACACAGAAGGACCCAATGTCTGTAGCTAGGAAACTTCAAAAGAGTTTTTTAATGGTTTCAAACAGGAGCTTTTAAGAAAATGCCACTTTTGTATTCTGTAGACAGAATTGTATAAATCAGTTTCCTTTGTTTACGAGTTTTTTAGACCAAGAAGTAAAATTTAAATGTTATAGTAAATTGTTAAATTTTCCCATCAGTCTGATAGTAAATTCCAGTTCTACCTTTAGATCTATTAAGACTGTGTTCCAGAGCCTGTTAATCCCAGCACTGCAGAGGCAGAGGCAGGCAAATCTCTGAGTTCAAGGCCAGCCTGGTCTATATAATGAGTTCCAGGACAGTCAAAGCTACACAGTAAGACCTGTCTCAAAAACAAGTAGAATGGGTTCCCTTATTACCACCTCTACTGTCATAGCACCCAGAACCTGTGTCCTCGGAATTGTCCCAATGGCTTCTGTTTCACTCCCGCTGCTGCCGTCATTGCTGTTCTCAGGAGAGATGCCGAAATAGTCTTCAAATGAGAATCAGATTGTGTCTCTGCTCTTAAAACTCACTGTGTTATTTTCTAGTGGCCTGCAGGCTCTCACGTGATCTGTCCTCTCACAGAGCGTTCCTTCCCTTCCTCTGCTGCTCCTCCCACCCTCAGCTCTGTCACCTCAGGTTGTGTGAACATTCTAAGCACTCTGAAACCCACGCTGCAGCACCTGTTCTTTCTTGTGTCTAAACACTGGCCATATTTCCAAGGAGTTTTCTTTCACATCCGCCATATTGTCCTTCAGTCCTTCAGATTTCACTCCGTGGTATTTCTAAAATTTTGTTCCTAGCAAACATGTCTGAATATTTTGTTATGTATTTACCCTTAGGACCGGGCAGGCAGCATTGTCTTGAAAGTGCTCATCTCTTTTAAAGCTAATGATATTGAAAAGGCCGTTCAGTCTCTGGACAAGAATGGTGTGGACCTGCTAATGAAATATATTTATAAAGGCTTTGAGAGCCCATCCGACAATAGCAGTGCTATGTTGCTACAGTGGCATGAAAAGGTAAGTGACAAACCACAGGTCCTTATAACTCGTTCCTTTTGGAGTAGAAAGTAATAGCTCTTACCACCTAAAAAACAAATTAAATGCATGAAAATGAAAAGTTCACATTTGCTTACCAGCCTTGGTCTTAAGAGATCCTGATTTGCACTGCATATTTGTTTGCATGTTTAGTACATACGTGATTATGTACCTGTATGGATTCCAAGAAAATCTTCAAAAGAAAATCGTGGAAATCAAAAATTGATTTATACTGATCAAACAATAGAAATAACCAAAAATGAAAGGGTTGATGTGTGGTACATACAGAGTGGAATGTTACTCATCCATGAAAAAGAATGGAGTTTTTAATACATGCTACAATGTAGATGAACCCAGAAGATGTTCTACTAAGTGAAACCAGACACAAATATTTGGTATTTCTGCTTATATGAAATAATCTGAGATAGACAAGCTCAAAGGAATAGAAAGTCACTAGACCACGGAGAAAGGACAGAGCACTTGCCTAACATTCCCAACATTTGATCCCCAGCAATGTGTTTTTGTATTGTTTTCAAAAATTGTTACCAACCGTGAATGGTAGCACATGCCTTTAACGCTGCACTCTGGAGAGAGGCATTGCAGGCCAACCTGGTCTATATATTGAATTATGCGCTATATTGAGAGAGAGAAGAAAAGGAATTATTATTAGTTTTATGTAAGAAGTTAGTAGACAGGTGAACCAAGTGACTTAGTGGGTAAAATCTCCTGCCACCAAGCCTGTCAACCTGAGTTCACTCCCTGGGACCCACACAGTGGACAGAAGAAACTGACTACCTCCACACACACATTATACCCGCACACATGCACACAAAGCAAGTGTAATTTTAGGTAATCTTTCCTTCCTAGCTCTTATAGTGATAAAATATAAACAATAGCATTTTAATGAAAAAAAAAACAGATAAATGACTATATAGTCTCTGAACAGTCTTAGAATTCTCAGAACTCAAGGAGGATCCTCTCCTTCTGATGTGTTTGAGGCAGGGTTTCTCCTGTTTCTTCTGCTGTGCTATATGCTTCAACGTCAGCTGGCCCAGGGGCTTCTGGCCACATCTCCCCATAGAAATGCTGGGATTCCTGGTGCTATGACTTTCTTGTGGAGATTCTGGAGATCAAACTGTCTCATATTAGACCAAAGGATGTTTCATATCCTCGCAATACACAATGGTAGTCAAAATATTTTTTCAGTATAAGTGAACCAGAATTCCTAATTGCTAATATTTAATCACGACTCTCAGTATTCAGATTAAAAGGTTCAAAGCTAGAGATCATCAGCTCTTAAGTCATATCTTCTTACCTTAGGGGGAAATCTACAAACTAAGAGGAGGTTGGGATGACTTGTCCCCACGGAAGCCTCTTCCTAACCTAACCGTGATAAGGATGGGAGATGGAGAGTGCCTGGATTTATCTTTGAACACCTGTTTTAGTCAGGAACGATGTGCTGCAGACATCTTCAAGCATAGATACAGTACGCTAGAATAGTGATAATTTATTTTTGGAAGTAAGTTCACAAGGGCAAGAACGCTAGGTCCTTGTTTTTTTTTTTTTGTTTTGTTTTGTTTTGTTTTGTTTTGTTTTTCGAGACAGGGTTTCTCTGTGGCTTTGGAGCCTGTCCTGGAACTAGCTCTGTAGACCAGGCTGGTCTCGAACTCACAGAGATCCGCCTGCCTCTGCCTCCCGCGCGCTGGGATTAAAGGCATGCGCCACCATCCGGCTAGGTCCTTGTTTTTTATTATGCCCTAGTCCTAATAAGACTGCTATTAGTCTCATGCTGAGCACTGCCTGGGGCATAGCAGATGCTCAGGGAGTGCTTACAAATTAATGCTTTTAGTATCTTGCCTAATCTCCTAACCTGAGACTTGGCCCTTTATGACCCTTTCTGTGTGGTTGGTTTTAGGCACTTGCTGCTGGAGGAGTAGGGTCCATCGTTCGTGTTTTGACTGCAAGAAAAACTGTGTAATCCTCCAGCTGGAACTGGACGGCGTTCACAGCAGTGGGAGTTGCTGGTACAAAGACCAAAACAACCAAATGGCACCGCTGCCCTGTGGGTAGCATCTGTTTCTCTCAGCTTTGCCTTCTTGCTTCCTTTTTCATATCTATAAAGAAGAAAATTACATATCAGTTTCCTTAATGAAAATTGAAATAATGTTGAGAAAATTTTGTTTTAATGGGGGTGTTTGATCCTTTCATAATCATGTCAATAATATGTATACCATTCTGTAATTTATATTCAAGTTTGATTGTGCAATTTTTAACTCTTTTGGCTGGTTTAAGGGTTTTACTTTGTTTTTAACCAATACTGAGAGATATGATCAAATTTGAGGCCAGTTTCCTAACTCATGCTAGTCAGGAAGTGATCTTTATTTTTAAAAATGAGAGACTGGCAGCTATTAACATTGCAAAACTGGACCACACTTCCCTTATTTAAGCAAAATGTGTTTCCAGAGCAAGTAGTGGGTGAGCCCCACTACCAGTTTCCAGCTTTATTTCTGCTTGCCTCCAGGTGACGCTGTGAGTGTAAGTGTGCTACTTCCTGTTAGCATCCGATTACCATGGCCTCTCAATCTCTTTGTGGTGACCCAGGGTCCAGAGCAAGCAGTCTTGCTCTACATAAATGTATTTGCAAAATATAAGCGCCTCTTTGGTACAAGCATCACATTTTCCTGCTGATAATAAGGCTGTCTGGGGAAACCACCCCAAGTCAGAGAAAGGACATCAAAACTGATGTAATTCAAACTCTATCAGCCTCTGGATGAAACCCTACTTTCTTCAGAAACAAGGTAGCTGCCTTAGACATTTCCACAGGTATTCACTGTCATTTCATATGTCCAGTGATGTCTTCAGTCTTCTTCAGGTAATGGGAAGCTCAGAAAATTTGGTTCTGATCCAAACAAATACATAGTCTGTGTTTCAGCTCAGTGTTTTTTAAGAAAGAAAAATGCCACACAGAAAAAAAAAAGTGTTTACTTTGTTGGACAAACCAAATTGGTTCTCAAAAATGACCGGTGCTTGTAAAAAGTTACTATTATGAAGCAGTTCCAAGAGCAATCACGCGTGCACATGTTCAAGAGGGAATCAGCCTGGCTAGTCTTTACACAAGACGCCAGTTCCAGAGTCACTGACTGAGGTGAGAACCAGTGCAGAAATTCTGTAAACTGCTGTTTTTGATACCTGCTTTTTTGTTTTGTTCTGTTTTGTAAAATTATGATAAACTTCAGAAAATAAAATGTCAGTGTTGAATAATTCTTTTTCTTAATTGAATACTTGTAAGTCTCCAGTTAGTTAAGGAGAAGGGTGTCCGGTGCCGCTGCTGTCTGTATGGTTGGATGTATAAAGCCACTTGATAGGAACAGGTGGAGAAGAGCCACTAGTGATGTTCAAGCCCTGCTGAGGCCTTTATGTGACTGAAACCCTCTGGGTTCCAGCAGGACACCTCAAAGACCTAGAGACCCAGATTCTTGCAGCTGCGAAAGTCACTCCCAGCTTCTAAGCTCCCCTTGTAGGCCTCAGGACTGTTTCTCATTCCTCTCAGCAGCTCTGCTTATCAGCCTCACCTGGCTAAATTACTGCTTTACTCTGGCTAAGCACTGCATGGTGGAAGTCTTCAAGCAGGTGTGGCACAACCGCATTAGAAACAAGAGTGAGTATTTGCATACTGTCTGAGGGCCATAAATCGTGGGTGGGGCAAATGTTGTCATCATGTTTTAGAGTCAAGGGAGTGGAGATGGTAAAACCTGTCAGCCTGTCAGCTCTGAGGGCAGACAATAGGTATGGACAAGCAGTGCAGTGTAGGAACTGGAGACACTGGGCTCAACAAGTGTGTCTGGTCATAGTAACTGGTACAGCGCCCCTGGTGGACAGGAGAGTAGATAAACAACAATGTGTCTAGGTCATAGTAACTGGCACAGCGCCCCTGGTGGACAGGAGAGTAGATAAATACTTTTGCAAACAAGTGGTTCTTCATTACCCATGTTGGAGCCAGTGTATGTGGAGGCCAGACATGAGTGTCAGGTGTCTTCTTCATTCACTTGTCTGCCTTATTTTTTGAGTCACTAAACCTGGAGCTTACCAGTGCTTGCTGACTGGCCAGCGAATCCTTGGGGGTCTCCTGTGCCACTGCCTCAGTGCTGAGATGAGACACCACGGTGTCTGCCATGGGTGCCAGCCATCTGAACTTGTCACAGGAGCCTTTACCTCAGCCGTCTTCCAGCTCCACAGAAGCAGATCTCGGCCTGTTTTTCTTCTTGAATCTCAACGGTTAGGTGTGATTTGGTTTGACCCTGTCTTGTTTTGAGAATTGATCTCGATTTTTATTCCAGACTGGCCTCAAACTCAGCAATCCTGTATCAGCCTCTACCTAACGTTACAGTTGTGCCCTAACCAGACTTGTTTTCGCTTTTTTTTTTTTTCAAAAGGGGCAAACAAGCAAGTAGTGGGAAGGCTCAACACTAGAGACCAGACCAAGGCAGGCAGATTATGAGCCTGCCTGAGCTAGCTAGCGAGAACCTGTTTTAGAAGATCAAGGGCTGACTGGATAGTCCAGTGCTGGAAGGTGGCACGTGTCTTACCTCAATCCCCCACACACCGAAAAGGGAGACACCTAGCAAAAACACTTGGTGGTTAGTTCCTAGGAAATGGTGATAAGTGAGCATGCTGATGACATCAGGAAATACATTCGTGCACAGGTGAAAACTGATGACATCAGGAAATACATTGGTGCGCAGGTGAAAACTGATGACATCAGGAAATACATTGGTGCACAGGTGAAAACTGCTGATGACGTCAGGAAGCACATCAGCGCATGGGTGAAAACTGATGATGTCAGGAAATACATTGGTGCACAGGTGCAAGCAATACAAATCAGTCACATCATTGGGACACAGCAGACAATTGCGGTGTGGGTCTTGTTTCTTTCTCCTGAAAAGTCAGTCTTGGGTACTGGAGAATCCATGTCCTGCATTTAGTACATGACTGAACGCAGCTGATGTTGGATGAACAGCAAAAGTCGAGTGGGCCAAAGGCCAGAGAGTCAAATCAATCCAAACTAAGTTTACAAGGATGGGAAGGACAGAGGGTCCATGTGACATAAACAGAAGAATGGAAATGTTTAAAGGGGTTAGTTCATTCTTGTAGTTTTAACATTTCAACAAAGTAAACTTCTAGAATGGGAAAGCTACTAAACATTATACTTTCATAAGGAACTCTACTGGAGGATTCAAGACAGTAAGGAAATTACAGAAGGTGGCTTCTAGTTTGGTTTTAGCCTAATAAATATTCGGTCATTTAATCTTGGGCCTTTTATAACAGTAAAAAAGAATGGGAAAATTAAATTTTGTAAGAAAAGCATCTTAAATTATCAATAAAGAGCTGTTCATAAAAAATGAGTGTTGCTGTGCTGCATAGGAGACTCTATGGCTAGGTTACCCACCTCTACTTACTGCACACTCACAAGGCCTGGAGTCTGGATCCAAGTGCTCAGGAACAAGTCAGAAGCCCACAGAACATGTATAACGCCAACTCCAGAGAGCCAGTGAGCCGCACGCACGTACACATATAAGCAAATGAATAAGCAAATGTTGGGAAGTGGCTTTTACTCTATTCTTGATGTGTTTAAATGGTCAATTCTGACTCCTAGTATTGACTTTGTTTCTTGTTACTGAGACAGTAGTGGTTCAGCATACACCCAAGTCATCCAGAGTTAACACTGGTTTTATATGAATATAATGCCATGTATAAAATACAGCAGGACACTGAAGACATCCCTGGCTTGTGGTAGTGTGACTTTTTATTTTCAAGGCCGGAATCTCAGTTACAGGAGGATGAAAAAGAAAGGCCTGCCCTGTCCTGAGAACCTGCCTCCAGACCTGAAGCTCAGAAAATACAGTCTGCTAACACAGGGCCATGTTACTCCACCTGCATTGCTGCAGTTGTCAAACTTTCCAGTCCACATGGGGAAGAAAGCTGTTTCCAGGAGAGGTGAGGACTGGGGTTTTCTCTAGAATCCCCAAGCCTGAAGGAAGGTTTGGAAAGGTCTGACAATGAGAGCCTGATCAACACCAAGAGCTCAGCAGTTTTCTCTAAGTATGACTTTAATGTCCCTAGGAAAAAGAGTAAGCCACATAGACTAAATAAATAAATAGATAAATAAATAGACAATGAAAGAAATGTAGAGCAGAAACTCAGCCATTTTCCTAGTGGCGTTACAGTTACAGGCATCCACTGCTAACCCACTGGATAGTTGCCCTTGTTCTGTTTGTTCAGATGCTGTATTTTAACTAATGAACTCTAATTTTAATTTTGTTATAATTCCATTTAGCAAGAGCCAGGGCAGCAATCTCTTGTCATTAGCCAAACCCAAGATATTATTGGTCATAACTATAATTTGGTATGTTTACACTTCTTACAGGAAAAGTATTTTAAAAAACACCAAAAGGGGGACAGAAGAGATGGCTCAGTGGTTAAGAGCATTGCCTGCTCTTCCAAAGGTCCTGAGTTCAATTCCCAGCAACCACATGGTGG
>NW_004949095.1:1632270-1634553 GCF_000317375.1 Microtus ochrogaster
AATGAGATCTAGTGCCCTCCTCTGGCCTGCAGGCAGACACACAACAGAATATTGTATACATAATAAATAAATAAATATTTTTAAAAAATTCAGAGATCCTAATAACAGTTGCCCCCATTTAGTAGGAGCCAGAAATGTGGTGCACACCTATTACTCTAGCACTTGAGAGGCAGAGGCAGAAGCATCAGGAGTTGAAAGCCAACCTCATCTACACAGGAAGTTCAAAGCTAGCCTAGCACCTATAAAACCCTGTCTCAAAAAAAAAAAAAAGTCAAAACAAGACCTAAAACCCCATAGTCCACACAAGTAGTAAAAGAGAGAGCTCACAGGCAGAACGCTTGCCTCCCATGAGGGAAACTCTAGGTTCAGTGGCGACTTAAGGGAGGAGTCCTGGATAGCACCTTATAGATTAGTTTATTGCTTTCCGATTTTTATTTTTTCAGATTGGCCCTGGAGCCTTCCATGTGCTCCGTCACTGGTCTACCAAGCTCTTGCTTGTATTTTGCGTCAGCCTCAGGATAGTGAGGGTTTCAACCTGTACCACCCGGCCAGCAGTTTGGTTGCTCCTCGGAAGGCCTGAAGGGTTTTTGTTGGGCTCTTTATTGTTGTTTGCTTTTCTGAGGTGCACAGCTAACCTAAACACTGCCTTGTCTTTCACAATTGAAATCAGTTTCTCTGTTGCTAATATAGACATGTCAGGGACTGTGGAATACTTAAGATATACTCTTTTACCTTGTAGACCTAGAATCTAGAAAACAGTCACGAGAGCAACGCTAAAATAATGAGGGAAATAAGAGAAGGACATAGAACAACAGTTGGCAAAATTACTTCTCCAACAAGTGACTGTGAAGGGGAAAATCTGAACATATAGCCATCCCACTGGGTCTGGAAGACTTGAGGGTTTGCCCAATAGAAAAAGAGCAGAAAAGGAATACACGGCAGAGGGAACCCTGGTATCAGAAGTCGTATAATTAGCCAGAATCCTGTTCAGTAATGAACTGGCACTATGGTGCTACCAAGTTTTTGGTGACAAGTTCCACGTTTTCTTAGTTCTCCATTCAAAAGCATGAGATTCCCTTAACTTGGATATATTTAATGTCCAGTGTTGATCTAAGCAGATGGAAAGTATCTATCCTTGGGACACGGCCACTTAGGAATGGCATGTTGTTGGGACAGGAAATATATAGGCACAGTTCCTCCCTGGGAGTGACTCTGAGGACAGCTCAGTAGCGCTCAGAGGGGCCCAGCAGGGAGGTGAGCCAGACAAACAGAGATGACTGTGTGGGTTTCGAGGACAGATCTCAGCAAACATGCTGTACACATGGTGCTACTTTTTTAAGATTTATTTATTTATTATGTACACAGTGTTCTGTTGCATTCAAGGAGGGGAGCCAGATCTCATTACAGATGGTTGTGAGCCACCATGTGGGTGATGGGAATTGAACTCAGGACCTCTGGAAGAGCAGCCAGTGCTGTTAACCTCTGAGCCATCTCTCCAGCCCTCACCTGCTATTTCTGCTCTAAACTACACTGAGCACTTGAAGATTTCGCCTTGGCCTTTCCAGTCCCGTTGCCAGCCTCCCTGTGGCACCGCTCCAAGGGTCACCATCCACCCTACAGTTGGGCTTTGATGCCACTCACGGAGCCAGAATAAATGGTGCTTCCAGTGAGCTCTGCAACGCTGACAGAAGCGTCACCAGGGCCCACAGATCAGGCTCTGGAAACCCTCACAGCTGTCCTCCTACTGCCCATCAACTCCTCCTCCTCTACCAGGCACACAAGAAACTGTCCACCAGAAACCCAAGCTCCTGCCTTGAAGTTCAGGCACCCAAACCGAACTGACTTCTGTTTTGATTCCACTTCCAAAGTCCCAGGGAGAGGTTCTAATGGGTCCAACTTTGGTCTAGAACCAGTCCCTGAGAAGTGGGCTGGATTATACCTCCCCTGTGAAGGTGTTCATGAAGTTTAAAAAACATTCTCTGGATTCTCACACACAAAACAATGTATTTAATATACAGGTTCTTTTAGGGCATGGTCCATATCTTACCTCTGACCACTTTCTAAAACCTTGCACCGCAATGGAGCCTCTCTATAGTTGCTAAAGAGCCAAACTCCTTGAGGTGAGCAAGTGACTCAGTCATTAGAGCCCATTTTATTTATTTTTTTTTTATTTTATTTTATTTTTTTGTTTTTTTGGGACAGGGTTTCTCTGTGGTTTTGGAGCATGTCCTGGAACTAGCTCTTGTAGACCAGGCTGGTCTCGAACTCACAGAGATCCACCTG
>NW_004949095.1:1634703-1644604 GCF_000317375.1 Microtus ochrogaster
AGCTCTTGTAGACCAGGCTGGCCTCGAACTCACAGAGATCCGCCTGCCTCTGCCTCCCGAGTGCTGGGATTAAAGGCGTGCGTCACCATTGCCCAGCATTAGAGCCCATTTTAAAGAGAATAGCTGAAGAAATGAACTACCTGCAGATGTAACCGCGTTACTGCGGTGTTACGATTCAGGCATCTAATAGTGAAGGCCTTCTATATATGAAAGACATTAGCAGGCATCTGATAGTATAGTGTAATAAAATACATTTTCAGTTTGGGGACAAACAAAGTAAGCCCTGTGGTTTCTGGTTTTTGTTTGTTTTTTTGTTTTTTTGTTTGAGACAGGGTTTCTCTGTAGCTTTGGTGCCTGTCCCGGAACTAGCTCTTGTAGACCAGGCTGGCCTCGAACTCACAGAGATCCGCCTGTCTCTGCCTCCCGAGTGCTGGGATTAAAGGCGTGCGCCACCACCGCCTGGCTAGCCCTGTGGTTTCTGTTGGGTCACTCATCCTATCTGAGTTCATTTCTTCATCTAAGAAGTCATATATGTTACATACAAGGTTAAGTCACAAGTCACTGAAAACTGCCTGGTACCTTGCACATCTGCTGTCCTTTGGGGAAATGCTAGTTGTATTTCCTTTATGTACTGGGTTGTTCTTTAGCTGGACTTCTGCAGTTTCCAGCTGTCTTACTTGTCTGCATGCTACATAACCCTATCGTTGACATTTTGGAAAGTGGCCAGAAACTATGTCTGCAGAACTCAGCCCATTTAAGAGACACTAAGAAGATGGATGTTGTGCTTGGGAACCACACCCCTGCCGCATGATACTAAGTGTTGGAACACGAGACAACTGCAGGACAGGTCTCCTCCGAGATGCCCCATCCATTTCTCTGCACTCTGGGTTTTGGTGGTGGTGGTGGTGGTGGTGGTGTGTGTGCTGATATGCATGTGTGTATGTTCGTGCATGCATTCATGTGTGTGAATGCAGGTGCATGCATGCCATGGTGGACATGTGGCACTCAGAGAACAACCTCAAGTGAGGGTCTTCCTTTCTACCTTGTTTGAGACAGAGTCTCTGTTGTCTGCTGCTACCTGCTCTAGGCTAGCCGGCCTGCAGACTCCTGGGAATTCTCCCATCTCATCGTAGGAGCACTGGACTCCAGATACACACCATCACACCCATCTCTACACGGGCTCCTGGGATTCCAGCCCAGCTCCCCATGCTTGTATAGCAAGTGTTTTACCCGCCGAGTCATCTCTATAGCCTGAGATTTTTTTTTTTTAAACCTAAGCTTGAAAAGTCAAAGTCACCTATTTCTCCACATAAAGACCTCAAGGGCTTTCCCATTGCCCTTGGCATAAACTACAAACTCTTTGGTGTGACTTAAATCAATATGTCATATCTCTTTCTCCTAACCTCATTGCTCATCTTTAATCTCTGAGCCACAGCCACAGTAGCTTTCCCTCTGCGTACTCTCTTCACTCCAGCCCAAGGGCCTTTGCTCGGATGCTTCCTCTGCCAGAAATACCCTTCATTCTGTTAACATGACTTCCTACTAACATGACTACATCCTTATTCTGTTTACTCACTCAGGGAAACATTTCCACTCCCATCTGATATAAACCAATGCCCTTTTAACTTTGAATGACAATAACCCTTGTGTCACACTTGTCTCTACTCACTTGTGTGATTATTTGGTCATTTGATACACTATACTGCATTTGTGTGATTATTTGGTCACTGATACACTATACCGCTTCATGAAAATGGGCACTGTCTATTTTTGCATACTGTAATTCGCCCATGCCTAGCACTCAATCCAAGTTAATTATCTTTTACCAGCAAAGTCACCAAGTCCAGTCACTGCATAGGAAGTATGCAGAAAACATAATTGCTTAAATAAGCACTGAAAAACAAAAATGACAAAGAATATATGTTACTTAGCGCCATGTAACTAATCCCTCCAAAACCCAGTAGCTTACCAGACTAAAGGCCTCCTCTAGTTGTGTAGATCAGGAATTTGGTAGTGACTTCCTGAGTATTGCTTGTTTTAGTCTTTCATGAGCTTGTGGTTGAATAGCAGTGTTGGCCATACCCAAAAATCTTGTTTGAGGCTGAAACACAACTTCCACAGGGACTCGCATGGCTGGCAGGTTCTTGCTGTCGTCCATAAGTCCCGTTCTCCAAGTGGGCCTCTCCACAGGGCTGCTCATTGTCTTCACAGTGTGACAGCTGACCTCCAACAGCACAAGGCAGGAGCTGCAGTGCCGTTAAGACCCAACCGTAGAAGTCACATGCCATCAAGTCCACAGTATTCATCATCACCCAGGTCAGCTCTGATAGTTGTGGAAGAAGACTACACAAGAGTGTAAACCTAGGAAACGGGTGCTTGGCTACCACAGATATCTCTGTTTAGCACTCCTATGTTATGACCCTTTACATATGAGACGGTACACAAGGAAGTCACAGCATTACTCCCTGAGGCCTCTCTCATTTTTCATTCAGAAAATGAAAAGCCCAAGGTGACCTTCTCAGACAGAGAGCCTCAGGGTTCAGCCACATGAAAGTGCGCAGGAAATCAATTTGTTTTCCCACTTTATCACCTATCCAATAATACACACACACACACACACACACACGAGACTTAGAGGCTTAAGACAACAAGTTGTTTTCTACAGCTCGCAGGAGTCAGAAGTTAGCTGAGTCCTGACTAAGGGATGCTGGAGGCCACAAACAGAATGGACCTGGGAACTACTTCTTCTCAAGTCCCAGGAACAGAAGTGAGCACAGCCTGCTGCAGGAAGGACTTGGACTCTGCCTTTTGGCTGTGTCCCACAGGCTGTCCTCTGGGCCACACGGACCTGTCAACAGTGTGACTCTCAACGTGGCATCTGTTCATCAGAGTGAGCAAGAGAGAGAGAGAGAGTGCTAACTGGAAGGGAAGTGTGGCTTCTGTCAACTAACCTTGGCAGTGGCATCCCCACAGTTCTGCTGGAGTCTCTCTTTTTGGAGCAAAGCACATGTCCAGCCCACAGTCAAAGGAAGGAACTCTACAGCGTGAGGACTAGAGACCAGGGATTCCCAGGGATCATTGTCTGCTCATCACCTCCAAGCAGCACCCTGTGGCAAGGAACACCCTCCATTCCATAGAGGAACACCCCTCCATTTTCCATCCCACACCGCTTTACTGTTTCTCTTGGTTTCGGAACCAGCAAAACCTGCTGCTAGCCTAGCCTGGGGGTACAATTCAGTGACTATAAAGTTTTTCTTGTTTCAAAACTAATGCCCAATTCAAATAAAAATGTTAACATTCTAAATGAAAGGCCTGACCTTCTGTCCATCCCCAGACAACCAATGTTAACAGTATGGTAAAAGCTTCTCTCCATCCCCACACCCACTGGCTGTGTCTTAGCTTCTCTCCATCCCCACCCCCACTGGCTGTGTCTTAGCATTAGTGGCATATATTGGTAGCTTAGCTAGGGTTTTATTGCTGTGAAGAGACACCATGACCATGTAATTGGGACTGGCTTGCAGTTTCAGAGGTCTAGTCCATTATCATCATGATGGGGAGCATGGCACTGTGCAGGCAGATGTGGTGCTGGCTACATCTTGGCTTGCAGGCAACAGGAAGTCAACTGAGACACTGGGCAGTATCTCAGCATAGGAGACCTCAAAGCTCACCCCCATAGCAACACACTTTCTCCAATAAGTCCATACCCACTCCAACAAAGCCACACCTCCTAATAGTGCCACTCCTTATGAGATTATGGGGGCCAATTAGATTCAAACTGCCACAATTGGCTATACACTGTAGTAAGTTTCATTCTGACACTTTTATACACATTGGTGTAAATTCTGTGTTTGCCAGCCTCAAGGATCCCTTAGTCATGCCAGGCTCCTGATTGAAGATAAACATGTTGTCTTAAGCAGAGAAGGCATGGCAGCAGAAACAAGAAGCTGAGAAGTCATCCGACCATACACAGGAAGCAGAGTGTGGACTGGAAGTGGAGCAAGACTATAAACTCTCAAAGCCCGACCCCAGAGACAGATTTCCTCCAGAGAGGCTCCACAGCCTGAAAGGTCCACAGCATACCCAAACAGTACCACCAACTGGGGGCCAAAAGTCAAATATGTGGGTGGTGGGGGGCAGGGGTCTCATCCAAACCACAGTAAGTGACAGGAAGGGGAAGGTCTGATGAGCAGCCTCTCCTCTGTTGTCTCCTCTCCAACCACACCCTTCCCTCCCGTCCCCTGTCCACCCTGTCCATACCTGAGAAATTCCAGACAGGAGAACCACAAGCTAGAAGAAAATTAAGAGTTAAATCCCAGGCCTGACAACTTGGGCCCTATTCCCAGAACCCTCTTAAAAATCCTGGGTGCAACCTAGACAACAAAGAGGACCCTAAGAGAGACAAACATGGATCTAATCTACATGGGACAGAAAAAGACAAGATAGGAGTAAATTGGGAGTGTGGGGATCATGGGAGAGGGTAGAAGGGGAGGGAGGAGAAAGGGAGGGGAGTGGAGAAAAATATATAGCTCAATAAAAACAAAACAAAAACCTGGGTACAATGGCAAGCATCTGGAATCCCAACCCTGCTACAGCACAATGGAAGACAGAGACAGGAGACCTACCCTGAAGCTTGTGGTTGGCCTGGAGTCCACACAGCACAGCAGCAGGAACTAGAGAGAGCCTGCCTGCATAAGGTGGAAAGAGAGCTGACTCCCAAAGGTTGACCTCTGACTACCACTGTAAGACTTTAAGACAATCCTGAAGCCATTTTTGACAATTCTGAATCCTCTCAGCCTCTGTGCCATAGTGCTTCCCCTCCTCCCCTGGGAACCAAGGACCTAACAGCTACACTCGCACGTACTCAGTTCCTGAACAATTACCCATATACGTATGCTTTGGTTCGGTTCCCTGGGAAACAGGGTAAAAATGACCTCTTACCTCATCTGATCTGGTAACAGCTCTCCAGTCAATTACTGGTAATAGCTCTTTCGAATAAGCCAATCAGAATAATCAAAGAACAACCCCACTTGCTTCTGTGGCCCCTTTAAAAGTAGCCTGCGCCCACTATTCGAGGTCCCTCGGCTTCCTGAATGCTGGGGGACCCTGTCATGACAGAATTAATAAAATCCTCATGCTTTTGCATCGGCTGTGGTGTGTGAGATGATCTCTGGGGGCGACTCCTTCTCGGTGTTTGGACGCTAGAGTTCAACACCACATGTGCAATGTGTCCACACACGTGTGCATACTTACACACACACACCTACACACACATACACACACACCCCTACACACACACACACCCCTACACACACACATACACACACCTACACACACCCCTACACACTCCTACACACACACATACACACACACCCCTACACACACATACACACACACCCCTACACACACATATACACACCCCTACACACACCCCTACACACACACATACACACCCCCACACACACATACACACACATACACACACACATACACACATACACACACACCCCTACACACACATACACACACATACACACATACACACACACACACACATACACACACACACACACACACACACACACACATACCTACACACACCTGCACGCGCAAAATATTGAGCTCCGGAACAGGGCTCACAGGAGTGACCTGGAGGCTATCCCCTTCCCAGAGTAACCAACATCAAATAAGAAAATGACAGGCTGTGGGAAAGAGTTGGCAGACTTCAGACTAGAGCAAACTGAGTGGGTTTTAACAGAGAGGTCTGAGGGTTCCTAGAATTGGTCAAAGGAACATTTTCTGCCTCCAGGAGAGAGAACTAAAAATAGAGAGTTTGGAAAACTAGGGATTCTTATTTTTGGCATTTCTACATGATAGTGGCAAATTGCTTATAACTCACAACAACCACCACCAAAAAGGTCAGTCCCCTGAGCCCTCTGCTTTTGCTTTGTGTCCCCTTCATTGTGAAGATGCATTCTCAGGCCTTGAAATCAAAGCGTTAAAAAAAAGAAAGGAAAAGCCACCAGCTAGACCACAGCCATAGCTCTCAGGAGATTGGGTGACAATCTTGATGAGGGTAGAGTTCCCCTAGCCAAGAATCAACTGCTCCAGGCTGGCCAGACCAAATTAGGAAACTACATGACCACAAGGCCTGTCTCACAGCTCTCTTTACTTCCGCATCCCTGAGTGGACTCATGGGACACACAGGAACGGGAAGAGGGTGGTGGGTGACAGGCTACAGCTGCTTAGTAGACTGCCTGATGACTGCAATGGTTCTGCCAAGAGTCCCCAAAACCTGGACTCACCACAGACACTTGAGCCCCAGTCTCTTTCCCCTCTTCCCAGGCCTCAGAACCTGGAGCTTACTCAGAAGTGGTGACCTTTTCTTGTCCAAATCCACCCGTCCACCCCACCGAAAGGACCTGGCACAAGACATTCCAAGACCGAGTTCTCAGCACACAGGAGATTTATTTACCCCAGAGGGACAAAGGGCAGGGAATAAGAGACAAAGACAGCAGATAGAAGATGAGGGAGAAAGGGAAGAGAACAAGGGAAAGGGGGAAGGGATATTAGCCCCAGGGGGACAAGGGATTCCTCTGGATGAGAGGAGGCAGACAAGGCCCATAGGCAAATGGCGGTTTATACAGGTAAAGGGGGAAAGCCCGTGTTAGGATGAGATGTTTCATTTTAATTGGGGATGTTAATTAGGACAGCCAAAGTGGGCTTCTGACTGCTGGACTTCAATACTTTGATAGACCGACCTTGGTGGTCAGTCTCAGGAGAAGGAAGTGGCCAAACAAGAAAAGAGAACTTGGTGGCTAGCTTTAGGTAAGTAATCTAAAAGTTTAGCAAGGGAGAGGGAGTGGGGATGGGGCAAGGCCTGCCAGAACCAGGTTCGTGGTGCTCAGGCTGGGCAGAAGCCCTTCACCCACTCCCCACCCATTTGTTGTGGTGATCAGTTCCATGGAACGAGTGATCATTTACCAAGCCGCAATATGTTCCGCCCACAAAAGTCTACACACAGCCAGTGAAACTGAGACTCTGTGCTGGGTGAAGGAAGGATGGGGCAACCCGCTGACATGCAGAAACCCAGCCTGGATGCTCAAGAGTGCTTGAGAAACAGCATCGAAAGCAAGAGCAGCCTTAGGTACAGATCAGATAAGGTGGCAGTGGTCACACCTTGGACTTGAAGGAGCTGTAGGAAGTTCTGACTCCTGCGCCATATGCTACCTTCACACCTTCCCAAAGGCACAGAAAGCCTGGATGGCTGCTGGGGCTCCGAGAGACCGTGGGAAGGGAAGGGGAATCCTGGTTTATGAACGGTGACACAGCACAGCATCTACCCTGCTGGCATTTAGGCAGAAGGCAAAACTACTTTGAATGTATTTATGCACAAATAAGCATAAGACGTTCATAGGTTCAGGAAATGGGAGCCAGCACTAACCTGATATCATATTGTTTCCAGGTGGCTTTGCTTGATCATTTCAAGTCACAGGTAATGATGGCAGAGAAGGGCATCGGTTACTCTCCTAGCGGGTCACATCACACATACGTTTCCTCCGGGCAAGGGTCATTCCCTAGCCTTGCTCATGGGACTATTGACCTGTGCCCCTTCAGGGAGCAGACCATCAGCAGTATGGACTCCCCCACAGTTTACACCCAACAGTATTTATTCCGGGGCTGACTAGGAAGAAAGGCGTGTTTTCTCCCTTTCTGTCCTCTTCTCCCAAGTCCTTTTTGGTGACCTTTGGATCCACACTAGGGAAGAGGAGGAACTCAGTGGCTGGGGGAGGGACTCTGCAGAGTGGGTCTCACTCTTTCAAAAGCCCTGCTTCATGGGCCAAGGTGGCCACTCTCCTCGGGCTCAATCGGGCTGACTGACTGTGAGGCTACTCCCTGAAGGGGACAGGGAATGGGTGTGGAAGATGCCAAGGTCCTTCAGTTGTTTTAGATGGGCACAGTCTAAACGCTCAGTGGGGGTGGAGACGTTTAACAGGCAATTGCTAGAACACTCGCCTAGCATGTGTAAGGCTCCATCAAAATCAGAAAGGACGCTTGTGGGCCAACTTCTTTGGCTCCAGATCCTGCTCTTGCAGTAAAAAAGAAGGGTGTGCTTTTTTCCCTAACTAACGTAGGGATCCATTGTCTAAATATAAGATCAAACAAGGAAGGAATGAGTATGTGGATTTGGACTTTGAAATTACAGCTAATAATTCAGCTTCTCACACATTTTCTAGTGTATAAACAGGAAGTCGGGGACCCTATCTGTTGGGAGAGAAACTGATTTTAAACAACCAAGACTCGAGGCCCACATGGCAGCATGAATTCGGGTGTCTCCAGATGCGGGCTCCAGGATAAGATGAGCTGAGCAGTTTATTGTCAGCCATGCTAGTGAGAGAGGAAAAGGAACCGTGGAGGGAGGCTGCAGCCCGGGATGCTGGCCTGACCCTGTGAAGACGACAGGAACAGTGGAAGACAGGATTGGAGATGTTGGGCTACCGTGCAGGCCCAGGCACAGGGCCAAAACTGATATAGGCTGTCCTTGGCACAGAACTGGCCACTAGGGTTCTCTGTCACAGGGAAGGAGGCAGGAGCAGCTCTGCAGCTGTGCTCAGGAGAAGTGTGTGGGAAGCTTGGCCTCAGCGTCAGCTATGCTAGGAGGCCTTGCAGCAGGAGGCCCCAGCAGCACTCTCTGTGGTACCACAATGACTGAACCTGGGTCAAGTCTGACACCACCATGATAGTGGGTCTTCATTAGGTACATATCGGTATCATTAAGGCTGGGGTCACCCACTTTCCAAATGCCTCCGTGGCCCAGGAGTCACCCCTAGGCCACAGGGAGAAAAGCAAATGGAACACCACCTTCACTACCCGAGGCATTACCACTGAGCCCTGAAGAAGGCCTAACAGTGGTGTCTCCAGCCCACACAGAGGCTATGTTGAGCGGCTAACCCAGGATCCATCACACTTTAGCAGGAGCTTCCCAGAGCTGCTGGCAGCTAAGCCTTGATGCGATGCATGGAGGTTCTCCTAGAAAGCTTCCTAGGGGTCATCCCGGTGCAAGATATCACACAAATTAGGAGGTCTTATCTGCCCTCTCAGAAAGGCATTACGGTTTCTATGAAGGGCTAACACCGTGGACTTAGAAGGGAAGAGGCACAAGTTGTTTGCCCACTCTACCAAATACACTTATTTGTTTTTTTAAGTTTACAAACATTTCTATTCGTGTGTGTTTGTGTGTGTGTGTGTGTGTGTGTGTGTGTGTGTGTGGTGTGATGTGTGTGAAGAAGGTATCTGTCATATGCGTGCAGATGCCAGAAGAGGCCAGAACAGTGTGTCAGATGCCAGAGCCATCTCTTCAGCCCCTCCAGGTGGTTTCAGTCAGTATCTCTGCTACACTGAAAGCATTCTACCTGCCCCAGGTGTACTGCCCATTCTAGGGAAGGCTGAGCAAATGTGCTGGACCCAGAACAGAGGTCTGAGTGCTGCCTCCACACCCTGGGAGAGCTAACCCATGTGTTTAAAGATTGTAGGAACAGCTCAGACGTTACCTTAGCATGAAGCTGGCATTGGGCATGGTGCACTTCCTCTGGGCTCTTTCCCAGGTAGCAGTGGCCACTGGAACCTCAAAGACTTCACAATCATGGTAAGTGTCAAAACAGACAGACTTATCACCAGGTCCAGGGCAACATCAATACTTTTTCTTCATCTTTTAAAAGCAGGCAGTGGTGTCGATAGAGGATGAGACAAATACACAGCAGATACAGGCTTTCAATTTTCACTCATTGTTCTTCTTAAAAAATAATAAATGGGGGGTGCAGGGGTGTGTTCTTCTTGAACACGGGGCACAGGACAGACACGCACGGCGGAACAAACACAGACACGACACGGCGGCTCCCACGTG
>NW_004949095.1:1648014-1650677 GCF_000317375.1 Microtus ochrogaster
GAGAGCCTCGTGTGGCCCTGCCTTTTTAACGGGGAGCGACAGGTATCCGTAGTCCAGGGGGAGCATGGGAGTTGTAGTTTTCCAAAAGAACAACACTCATCACAGTTGAAAAAATGCTCCATACCTGTGGAAAGATTGTGGGTTAGGACGCATTGAGTCACCGGTAAGTTTTTATACTCTGTTAGAAGCAGAGTTGTATTAGAACAAAAGTCAAAGACTTTTTTTCTAGAACAATTTACAAACTCAGACCTGAGAGCAGTTGGTCCAGCCTCCCATCTTGGCCTTTGGATGCTGGGCCAGGCTGGAGTCTCCTCTCTCTCTTAGCTAGAGGGGCTTCCGTGCTTGACCTTGTCTTCTGCTATAAACAGTTACTACTCTTCAGAAAGGAAAATTAGTGAACAGAAGCCAGTCAAAGACAAACGCTGACAATTCATTTGCTACTGTGTTCTACACCCAAACGATGGTTTGAGATGCCGCCATTAACAGACACCCCAGGGGAGATGGCTCAGAGGGTAGGAGTGCACAAACTTGAAGACCTGAGTTCAAATTCGCAGCTCCCAGACAACCGAGCGTGGCTGTGCAGGCCTGTAAACCCCAAACCTGTGCGTGTGGAATCCAGTTACTAGTGTTCCTCCAGGTTCAAGGAGAGACACTGTCTCGAGGGAAGAAGGCAGGGTGATGTATCAGGACACTGGCTTCCTTCTCTGATTCCCCACATGTACACACAGGCAAATATATGTGCACAAACATATATACATACATACCATGCTACCCCAGCACTAGTGCACCAATATGAAGACGTGAATAAAAATAATAAAACAGAGAAACATATAGGATAGTATCAGGAGGGAATTCCAGCGAGTACTGAAAATTTGCCCGCATTTAATTTCCAACTGCTTAAAATACCCCTGACCCCAAAAGGTAGGAGTAAGACAAAAGACTACATTAACAAGGAAAAGAACAGACCAGTTGAAAGTCACAGGCTACACCCATAGTTAAACATTCTGTTGCTAGAACAAAACAAGTCACCAAGTCACTCTCACACCCTAGACCAAAAAAACAAAACGTTCTGTAGACAAACCACTCCCTGGGTGGAATCCAAAGATATCTCCATAAAGGGAACTGGAACTTAGTTGGATCCTTAGACTTCTCTATTCCTGAAGTACAAGGGCTGGCAATTAGCCACACCTGTGGACAATCACCTTGAGAGAGCAGAACTCTCTGCTCACTATCTAGGTGGGACCTTTGCCTGAGGTAGAAGCACAATAACCTTGAAGGAACTAGAGGTAAGTTCTAACTTTCTGACCTTTGGTCAATGTGGAAACAGGCTCACGCTTTTGGGCCTCTGGTGCCCAAACATGGGGACCAGTCCATACTTTTTGGAAGCAGTCTGCCAGCCACCTGGCATTGGGCTGGCCCTCAAACTCAGCAGGCTGCTGCTCAGCACTCCTGGCTTGTGACCCACATGCCAGCCCACACATCACTAAAACTCTGTTAACAGGCCTCCACAGGACAGAAAAATCTTCCATATTTAATTTTTGAGCTATGTAAATATATACCTTGTCCAAGATTAAATGAATTAAAATAATACTGCCAATATATGTAAAAAATATTTATCCACATACTAAAATCATCTTGTAAGCTGATAATAGTTTTCGTCCCTACTGGCAGATGTGTCACTCTAGTGGTCACAGGAATGGGGTGATGGCCTTGGTATGTACCCTCAAACTCTGCCAATTGTCCTCAGACAGGATAACAGATTCAACACTAGTGCAGGGAAGGGAATGGAGGGCCTGTGTTATAATAGAAGGATGCCCCGCAGGCTATTTACTGAGCAGAAGCTCCACCTCAAGAAGGATGAGTGTCTTTATGTAGGCAACGTCTGTGTCTGCGTTGCCAACTGAACTATGAGCAGATGGGGAAAGGAGGAAGCGGGAGCTTCCAGGACCTTGAGTTTAGGTTCCAAGGAAAGGGTCAGGCTAGGAGATCTGGATGACATAGAAGAGCAGCTGCTGGCGGAAAAGGATGTGAGAGTTGGGTGTAGTGCCAGTCTCCCAAACTGGTCCAAAGAGAGACTTCCAGACCTCTGCACGGGAGGTCGAGTCAGCAGCCCTTAAACCCCAAACTTGGTTGTGGTGTTGTTGACACAGCCTGAGGCTGCTGACTCTGCACAGTCACTGGTTTTGAAGCTCAGGCAGGCTTGCAGCTGGCTCACATGGTAGAGCTTCTTCCAGCATCCTGTCCTGGGAGACCTTTTCTTCCAGGGTTTGCACCTGTGAGGACTAAAGCTTGGGAGGACAGTTTTTTTTCTTCCTACCAAACTTCAACCTAAAGGTCCTGCTAGTCCTGAGTCAGGGGTGCCTTACATTATTTCTGGGGCTGGAGTCCTTGCTCCAGGCTTCAAGTTGTTTGCAGCTTGTGGAATTAAAAACAAAACAAAACAAAACAAAAAAATCCCTTAAGATGTAAGATGACATTAGTGTTAAGAAGACATAATATTTAGACTCAAAGCATTCTAAACCAATCTTGTCTAAGGAATATCTGGCCCAAGTATCTTAGCAATATTTACTCACTTTCCTGAATTACCTCCCACAAATGTCCTTTCAAAAAAGGAAAAGACACAGAGAAACCCTGTCTCAAAAAACCAAAAAAAAAAAAAAAAA
>NW_004949095.1:1650879-1658573 GCF_000317375.1 Microtus ochrogaster
AAAAGAGAGAGACTGGAGAGATGGCTCCGTGGTAAAGAAAGCTATGATCTTGACGAGGAGCCTGGTTCAGTTCCCAGCAACCACGTGGTGGCTCACAACACACCCAGTTCCAAGGGGTCAGATACCTCTCTGACCTCTGCAGGCTTTGGCCCAATATGGTGCACATACATATAACTCACACAGGCACACAAAATAAAATTAAAAATTAAAAAAGAAAGAGAAGCTGTTTTGACCTGGGCTGTATTTAGTAAGTTCTGGGGTGCCACACCCCCTTTCCCCGAGTCAGTACAGGACATACCCAGACACCAAATTCTTAGGAGGGGCAAGTAGGAGGGGTGGCTACAAAGGCAGACAGCAAACAGTAGCAGCAGTAAGAAGGAAAGTAGGGTCAAAAGGGCTGGTGTCTCTGTAGGAGTGGGTTTTTAAGGAGAGAAAGGGGAGTCTGTTCTAGACTGAGTTGGTAAGACCTGATTGGACATGAGCGCCAAATAATGAAATTTGATTGTTAGACCTTGGTGTTTTGTCTCAGGAATGAGCCAGTGTCCAAACAAGAGAGTGGACCTTGGGGTCTAGTTTTAGGAATGTAACGGCTTTCAGAAAGGGAGAGGAAAAGAAAGGGGAAAAGGGCAAAACCTGTGAGCACCATGTTTGCCATGCTCTCTCAGGCCTAGGAGAGCCCTTCAAAAGGTGCTATGCATCGATCAATATTTAACACAGAATTTAATAATCAAACAAGTGATAGCCATGAAAGATACAGTGGGAAGCCAGATAAAACCAGACCTGGATTCTCCACTCCCGAAGCATACAGTTTAGGTGGGAGACTAACATAGGGAGAAACAATGTCTCAGGGACAAGTGTGCGGTGCCACACGTGTGCTTCCACATGTACACATACACAGCATAAATAAGCAAATGTTAAAAGTCAGGTGTGGTAGCTTATACCTGTAATCCTAGCACTTGGGGGGCAGCGGCAGGAGGATCACTGCAAATTCCATGCTAGCCACAGCTGGGGAGCAAAACTTTGTTTCAGAAAAACAAAACTAAACAAAATAAAACTCAGCATTTGTGCCTGAACCCATCAGAGCATGCTCCCTGGGGCAGTGTGGGAAATGTGGTACCTCACATTGACTCAGGAGACGGGCACTGGAACAGAACTTGAGTTCTGACAGAGGATGTTGGGAGGAGGAAGAATGGCAGGGGTCACAGAGGTCAGCTGGGGAAGTAGAAGACGAGTAAGAAGAACAGAACTGGGTGGGGGACCCTGGAGCAGAAGGAGTCACCCTTGCAGTTGGGACCCAGGGAGGGATGGGAATCTTGGGGTGCCTGCCCAACAAGGAGTTTAGAAAGTGTTTTGTTTTTTTTCCCAAATGTGGTATTACCTGTTTGAGGTGATATGGTGCTATACTGTTGAATAAAAATGCCTCCCATAGACACTGACTTAGAGCAGCCGTTTTCAAGCTGTAAACTGAGAGCCCCCATAGGGGTCGCATAGCAGATATCCTGCAAATCAGGTATTTACATCCCAATTTGTAACAGTAGTAAATTTACTGCATTTATGGCTGAGGGGGGGTCATTAATATTCTTTTTTAAAAAATGCTGCAAGATCCCTGCTGCAGTAGATGGCTGCCGGTCTCCAAGCAGTGGCCTGAGCGGTGGTGGTGGGCCATGTGGCGGCAGACAGCGGGCCCTGGGAGCAGCCAGTCCCAGGCAGAGACAGCTGCTAGTCCATGAGCAATGGCTGGTCCCAGGCAGGGAGACACATGGCGGGTGGGCAGAAGACAGAAACATGGATAGACACGACATGCAGGGTGAGGTTGAATGTTTATTCAGGGGGTTATGGAGGTGGAAGGGAGAAGGGGGGGACAGAGAGAGAGGGAGAGATAAAGAGACAGAGAGAGAGAGAGAAAGAGAGAGAGAGAGAGAGAGAGAGAGAGAGAGAGAGAGAGGAGAAAAAGACAGAGAAGGGGGGAAGTGGAGAAGTGGGGAGAGAGGTAGAAGCGAAGCTGCCTCTCTGAGAGGAAGATGGAAAAGAGAGCAAGCTCAGGCCAGAAGCTGGAGATCAGACTGCCTCAGTGGATGGGGGAGGGAGTGGGCGTGGCTTGTCTTTTAAAGAGACAGAAAACCATAACAGTCACCACAACAGGAAGAACTATATGAAAGGGCACAGCATGAGGATGGTTGAGAACCACCGGCGTGGAGGAAAGAGAAGGCACACTCAAGTCAGTGTAAGGGATGTTGATCAATGTTGACCTAGAGATAACACAGCTACGGAGAGAATTATGACATCAAAGGTGGCCCCTGGTGACTGCTGGGAGTGATAATGAAGGAAAAAGGAGGCAGCTACTGCAAATGTAACAATTTCTCACCATAACAACTTAATAATTGAGTCTATGACTGAGAGTAAGATAAATACATCCTGGCATTAATAATGCTATATTCACAGACTGAACGGAGGTTGAGTCAATGGTCACTTGGTTAATTTTCCACTAACAATTAACATCTCTATGTCTAGAGTCCTGGACTGTGTTTGCATCACCCTTGCTGACACTACAGTGGGACCAGTCTTCTCTAATAAAATTCATTGAAATGGGAAAAAAATGCCTCCCATAGGCTCATAGGGAGTGGCACTATAGGGAGGTGTAGCCTTGTTGGAGTAGGTGGGGCCTTGGAGGATTATGTCCCTAGGGGCAGGCTTTGAGGTCTCAGATTCTCAAGCCAGGACGAGTATCACTGTCTTTTTGCCACCTTCAGATCCAGATGTATAACTCTCAGTTACTCCTCCAGCACCATGTCTGCCTGCAGGCTGCCATGCTTCCTGACGTGATGACAATGGACTAAACCTCCAAACTGCAAGCCAGCCCCAATTAAATGTTTTTCTTTATAAGCATTGATGTGCTCATGGTGTCTCTTCACAGCAATAGAAAGCATAGCTAAGACAGGAAGATTTTAGAAACGGTCCGAAAGCTGCATAGAGAAGGGGGTAGGTTTTAGTCAGAGATGGTCAGGAGACTATGTTAACTTGGGACTGCTGATAGCTTAGCCTGTGTGGTGAGAGGGGTTGGAGCCCAACCCAATCACTTATACCCTGATAACAGAAGGCTGAGTTATCTCCAACTCCAAATTCTGCCTGGAAGTTTGAGGTCTGTGATGGGGTAAAAACATAAGAGCATATGGAACCCCATGAGTGAAGAATGGCTGTCATATGGGAGGTGAGGCTGATAGTGTAGAAGTTGGGGTGGAAGACTAGAGCGTGGGCTGCAGCCTGCAGGCCTGACTTCAGGGCAACTAGAAGATGTATGAGCTTGCCTTGAAGGCTGGGCTGGGTGAATTTCAAGCACAGATTTGAAAGGTCAGCTGAGAAGAGGAACTAGCCATAGACGCCTGCATAGAGGTAGAAAAACGAGAACCTAAGGCCTGAGAGATCACTTGGAGGTTCTAATGTCAGGCTAAGATGATAATGATAATGATGATGATGACCAAAACATTGCTTATGAAAACCTAGTTTAGCTACAAGCCCACTTGATTTTCCTGAGAATAATCTCTGTGATGGTCAAGTTCTGATCATCCACTGGGCAGAGCCACAGGTGTGGCTATGACCTGGGTGTCATTTCCTCTCATATGATGTAGGATGCCCTTCTGTAATGCTGTGAATGTTGATTTGGCCAATAGCCAGGCAGAATATAGCCAGATAGGAAATCCAAGCAAAGATAAAGGGAGGAGGAAGGCAGGATCTGGGAGATACCAGCAGCTGCTGGGGAATCAAGATGTGAGGTAACAAGCCACGAGCCTTGTGGTAAAATATAGAATCATAGAAATGGAGCCGGGCGGTGGTGGCGCACGCCTTTAATTCCAGCACTTGGGAGGCAGAGGCAGGCAGATCTCTGTGAGTTCGAGACCAGCCTGGTCTACAAGAGCTAGTTCCAGACAGGCTCCAAAACCAAAGGGAAACCCTTTTCCAAAAAAAAAAAAAAAAAAAAAAAAAAAAAAGAATCATAGAAATGGGTTAATTTGTTAAGTTGTAAGAGCTAATTAGTAATAAGCCTGAGCTAATAGGCTAAACAGTTTGTTTAATATTAAGCCTCAGAGTAGTTATTCTGGAACTGGTGGGTGAGAGAGAAACCTCCAGTTACACTCATACATGCTGGATAAGAATTCTAGCACTAAATTGCTATTCAGTTTATACGCTGAGACAGGATCTTTCTAGATTGCCCCAGCAGACCTTGAATTTGGGATCCTTCTGTCTCAGTCTCTCAAGTAGCTAGGGTGGCAGGTCATTGACACCAGACCTGGCTCTAACTCCTTCCATCATTTCTTAAGAGTCAGTGTCAAAGATCTGAGAATAAAAGGCAGTGTCCCAACTTTCAAGGGAATGAAGAGCTTAACAGGTAGAGAGGAAATATAGTGTAGTAAGCCTATCTCTGTTCCACCCGCCAGCTCCCAAATAACCACACAGATACTTATTATTAACTATGAAAGTTTGGCCAATAGCTTAGGCTAACTAGCTCTTATAACTTAAATTAACCCATTTCTATTAATTTATGTGCTGTCATGTGGTTCATGGCTTGTTATCTCATTTCCTACATGCCATGCTTCCTCCAAGTCTCCCTGAGATGCCTCCCTCTTCTTCCCAGTGTTCTCTCTGCCCTGAAAATCCTGCCTAGCTATTGGCGTTTAGCTTTTTATTAAACCAATCACAGTGACATATCTTCACACAATGTAAAGGAATATTTCACAACAAGACAGTCTGTATTTAGGAGGAGAGAAGATAAAGAAAAAATATTCTCTCCATTGTCCATTGTCATCACTCAAGCTAGAGTTGGGTGCTTGCTGTCACAGAGGTAGAGATATCGGAAGGAGTCTCGATGGATAAACCTGGGCGGTTGAGAAGATTACCAGGCAGAGATGTGAGATAGGAAAGCCCACCAAAGGTAGGGATGAGTCTATGCAATGACACTTTTGTCTTTATCTTTATCCTACAAACCCTGTGTTGAGTTCTTTCCGATGCCACAAAACAAGACTCAGACATATCCACTTATCTGACCCTCAGTAATATGAGAAGTCCAGATGTGGGCAGACTTCATTATGTAGAGACACAACCTTGTTTAAGACACACTATCTTGTTTAAGACACACTATCTTGTTTAAGACACACTACCTTGTTTAAGTCCAGACGTGGGCAGACTTCATTATGTAGACACACTACCTTGCTTTTCCTCAGGAATTTTTTTGTTTTGGTTGTTGTTTGTTTGTTTGTTTCATATTAACTTTGACTTCGCCAAGGCAGTACATAAAGGAATCCCAAATCTGTGTTTACAGAGACTAGTGAACCCATCGGTCACCATACAGGAGCCATGGCTGCAGTTTCCACAGGCAGATGATAATTATGGTCATGTTTGCCTCCCATTTGGAGAATTTTCAAGAAATCGAACCCGCCTGAATTCTCTTAAAGTTACTTTAGACCTGGATGGATCCTCAAGACATCCCATCCTGTCTCAGAAATGAGTAGCATATTTATTTTTTCCCCAATATTTTGAAGCTAAAACGGAACAGTAGTACTTACACACCTATAACTCCAGAACCTGGGAGTCTGAAGCCAGAAGATAGGGAGTTCAAGGCAGCCTGAGTTGTATCAACAGATGTGTCCATAGACCACAAAGAAGCCTGTTAACAGCCCTAGACCCAGAGCAAGGAATTAATTCAAGGATGAAAGAAGCGACAACAGGGGCTTGCCTGGCCAAACCTGCTGAGGTCCCCCTGACCTGAAGCTGCCACAGACAGCGTGGGAGGCAGAGATGAATGGGAGGTGCCCGGCATGTAGAGAAGCACTTAGAGGAACTGACTGACCCTTGGCAGGCAGCAGCTAGTGTACTTCCCCTTTTCTAGCCCGCCTCCTCCAGCCCTCTCCTCTTTCCTTTTCTCTCTCATGCTAGCTTATGCGTCAGTTCCTGAAAGGTGGGGAAACTTCCTGACACTATGAAGTCACCCAGAGGGAGGCTAGACCCCATTCTGAGTGCTAGGTTGGTCCCCTGAAGCCTGGAGTGCCCTGCAGGTAGGGTGAGAAATACCTCGAAATACCCTGCCTACTGGCACACAGCTCACGATGTCCCTGGCTGAGGCCATCAGACTCTGGAATGAAGGGGTGCTGGCAGCCGACAAGAAGGACTGGAAGGGTGCTCTGCAGGCCTTCAGCGAGGTGCAGGACCCCCACTCGAGGATCTGCTTCAACATAGGCTGCATGCACACCATCCTGGAGAATATGCCGGCAGCTGAGCAGGTGAGTGAAACCCTAAAAGAACAAAAGCTCCCCAGAACTACCCTGGGAATCCCCTTCTAAGGGCCCCTGGCCAGGCAGACAGTTTTAAAAAACTCCCAGGACAGGTTTTCTGAGCCACCCGATGGGTGGGGCTCTGCTATTTCAAAGAACTTTGCAGTCCCCAAGGTCTCTCTTTAACCACTCCTGAAGACTTCTTGTTCCTGTCTTTTACCAACTCCCCCTGAAGGCGTTCTTTCTCTGTCTTACCACCTTGCACCTGATTGTAAGGTACCTCTTAAGGTTTCCAGGCACTTAGCATCCCATCAGTTCAGCTCAAGCAATTCTGACCAACACCACAGGGTGCTCCTCCAAGGGTTCTGAGGCTGGCTGAAGGAAATCACACTGGAAATGAATCATGAAGTCTATTGAGGATATGGGGCATTTCAGCATTTTTTTAATCTTCGGTTTTTTTTTTTTTTTTTGAGACAAGATTTTTGTGTAACAGCCCTGGCTGTCCTGGAACTCACTCTAAAAATTGGGTTGGCCTCAAACCCCTCAGGGGCCGGCTGCAGCCTGAGAGCTGTGGAGACAAAGCACACTGTGGAGAGAGGAGGCGGTGATCCTGGATGAAGCTCCCCCCCCTCCCCTTACTGGCCAGGATTTTCTCTCCCATTCTTCTATTGCTAATTCTCTCATCCCCTCTGCCCTTGTTTTCCTGCTTAATCTCTTATTAATATTATATATGTATTCTTGTTATTATTTTAATGATTTAAATACTTACACGATAAATTTATATCAAACAAATACAACATGTATTTTAACTCTATAACTTTAATATTATTTTTATTACTGTTTTTTGATGGGAGTGGGCATTTTGATAGCATGTATGTTTTGACACCATGTGCACACCTGATTCTCAAGGAGGCCCCTAAAGCTAGGATTACAGACATTGTGAGCTAACATGGTGCTGGGCATTGAACCTGGGTCCTTGGGAAGAGCAGCAAGCACTCTTAACTGCTGAGATATCTAGCCTTATCACTTATTTCACAGAGGAAAAAAAAAACTGAGGTTCAGAGAGGTTAGGTAATTTACCACAGGCTATGAAATGAGGAAGCAACACCCCAGGGCATTGCAACCCAAGATGTCTGTACCCCAGGCCAATTTTGTCACCTTGAGTTGCTGAATCATTATGACACACCTGCCTGCCTCTCCCTGGGGCTACTCTTACACTTCCTGTCTGCCCTGGCTCTGTGGCTGAGTATGGACCTTTCTTCCTGCAGGCCTTCACCAAAAGCATCAACAGAGACAAGCACCTGGCAGTGGCCTACTTCCAGCGAGGAATGCTCTTCTACAGCATGGAGAAGTGAGTGGTCCAAGGCTACCTCACTGCGCGCACGTGTGTGTGTGTGTGTGTGTGTGTGTGTGTGTGTGTGTGTGTGTGTG
>NW_004949095.1:1658673-1665867 GCF_000317375.1 Microtus ochrogaster
GAGAGAGAGAGAGAGAGAGAGAGAGAGAGAGAGAGAGAGAGAGAGAGAGAACCTCCATAGGTCTTCCAGCAAGGAATGCTCTACTACAGCATGGAGAAGTGAGTGGTCCAGGGCTACCCCACTGTGTGTGTGTGTGTGTGTGTGTGTGTGTGTGTGTGTGTGTGTGTGTGTGTGTGTGTGTGACAACCCCTCCGTGGATCTTTGAGCTGGTATTCCTAGTTCAGTAGGTTCTCTCCAGCCTCAGTGGCTAGCTTTTTCTGGGACAGTTATGCAAGAAATAGCTTGCAAGAGACTTTACTAGGGAAGGGAGGCAAGCCTGACCTCAGTGTAGGTCATCTGGGGCACAACCACCATGAGCTGTCTGGTTGTGAGCTGCTGGGCCTCCCACCAGTGTCCTTAATGAGGACACCCACTGTGCCTCTCTGTGGGGGACTCAGCAGTCCCCAAACAAGGGTCCTTGTGAAATCATCAAATCAAATCAATGGCTAGCGTCATCCCTGCTGAGTGTGTCTGCAAAGCCCAGTTTAAATTATTGGGTAGGGGAGATGACCCAATCACAAAAATAAGAATACAGACTATTAGCAGTGTGTGTATAAGTTAACACAGACAAATAGTATATATAGTCTAGCAGAAAAAGTTCACAGTGCATGGCAAATTTCAAAAAGTGGTTTCAAAACATGTGTTAGGACAAAACCCATTTGTTGCACAGACTCTAGACTGGAAGGGTGTCATCCAGTAGGTTCTGGAGGGTAGGGGATAGTGAAGTCCCTTCCCCCATCACACTGTACATGTTCTGGGTATTTACAGTCAATAAAACAGAAAAAGGACACACATACACACAAAAAGAAAGGCAGGAAGGAAGGAAAGAAAAGAAAGGAAAAAAAGAAAGGAAAAAAAAAGAAAAGAAAAAAAGGAAAGCCAAACTTGGTGTCACAGGCCTTTAATCCCAGGCACTTGAGAGACAGAGACAGGGGGATCTCTGAGTTTGAGACCACCCTGGTCTACAGAATGAGTGCCAGGACAGCCAGAGCTATCTTGAATAGGGAAGCCTGTCTTGAAAAACAAACAAACAAAACAGTAGAAAACAAAAACAGAAAATGAATTTAACCTTAACCCCCTATTCTCCCCTCTAATGCCCAAAGACCGAGTATATAAATAACAAAGGGATTATATCCGAAGGTGAATTTTAGAAACTCTGGGCAAAGAAAGTCAGGGAGCAAACTGACTCTGGAAAGTGTCCGCCTGTGTGTACCCAGGCTCTAGGGGAGAGGAAACTGGCTGACAGGAAGGAAGAACACTTCCAGCAGGGAAACTGGCCTGAGCATGGTGAGGGTGAGACACAGGGCATAGAGGGACAGGGGAGGCAGCAGAGGATGGCCTGAATGGGGAGGGAGCTGGATGCTCAATCCCTGGAATGACTGAAGCAGATGGAGGAGATTGGCATTTTTGAAGTCACTCTAGAATATGGACAAAGGGAACAAGACAGGTACCCAGAAAACTGATTTGGAAGTGAACACAGTTGTCCTCACTACAAATGAGGACCTGAATCGGGGTGGCACTGGTGAAAAGGATTAGAAGGAAGGGGACTTCAGAGGCGGCCACCCTGACAAGGTCTGGGGCAGGCGTGCTCACAACACACAGCTGCTGGCTGGCTATGGGTGCTGGTGAGTCCTTTGAGGGAGGGTGGACCTTAAGGTTTACAAATGGATTTCCACGTGCAAGTCCCCCTAAAACCAGGTGTTAGTCAGTGAAAACACTACCAAAGGATGGAGCAAGAGAAAGGAGCTAGGTCGGGCGTGAGAACATGCTGACTTACTGTCGTTTCCTCGTTAGAGGATTAAATCTGGTAGATTAGTTTTCTCAGATTTAACCATCATCATTCAGATGGCGTCCTGCATCTTATTTCTTCTGGGTCTTCCCCACCGCTTCCCTTTTCTCCTTCCTCCCCTCTCTTCAACTTCTCCACCCATTTGCTTTGGAGACAGGGTTTTACGTTAGCCGAGAATGGCCTTGAATTCTTAACCCCTTGCTTTCAATTCCCAAATTCTAGGACTATAAGCCACCATGTCTGACTTCTTTAGTTCTAGATTTTTTTTTTTCCCCTAAGTCATTCAAAATTTTAGCCTTCCTGGCTCTGAGACTTTGAGATGTTTTCACGTAGAAATTCCTTCTGGCAGCCTGTCTCTTTTTTTCTATTGTTGCTCCATCATAGGTTATTAGAGCTAATGAAAAGGAAGGCCTTGGAGTTTATCCTCTGAGGTTGTATAGGCTGGGGGTGGGCTGGGCTAGCCTCTGTATATAGTCTAGACTTCTGGAGAGGATACTGGATGGGAAGAGAATATTGAGAAGTAAGCGACCATACTGTCTACAGAGGCAGCCACCTCTGCCTCTCCCCTACCTCAGGGCCCTCTCTATCAGGAGGGGCTCTGTGTCTGTGACTTTTTTTCCTAGAAGACTTTGGTTTTACTCTCAGTCAGGTAACTGACCACACCTGTGGCTGCTCTTAGCAACAACTTTTCGGGCTGACAACACCCTCAGAGCAAAGCCTCCCAATGTGGCCCAAGGCCAGAACTCACTCACCGAGCATGGATTTGACCACTTTGTTCATCTGGCTGACCAGTAGGTCCCCATGACCTATCTGTCTGTCTCTGTCTCTCCAGACCTGTGGTTACAGGACATTCTGCCACGCTTGGCTTTTATAATTTTATTTTATTTTATTATGATTTTCTGTGTTTGAGTGTTTTGTGTACAGGTATGTATGTGTATCCTGTGCATGCCATGGAGGCCCACGCTTGCATCAGACCCTCTGTAGCTGAAGGTATAGATGGTTATGAGCTGTCATATGAGTGCTTGGCAGGAAACCCCAGTCCTCAGCAAGAGCAGCTAGTGTTCTTTTTTTTTTTTTTTTTTTTTTGGTTTTTCGAGACAGGGTTTCTCCGTAGCTTTTGGTTCCTGTCCTGGAACTAGCTCTTGTAGACCAGGCTGGCCTCGAACTCACAGAGATCCACCTGCCTCTGCCTCCTGAGTGCTGGGATTAAAGGCGTGCACCACCACCGCCCGGCGCAGCTAGTGCTCTTAACCACTGAGCCATTTCTCTAGTCCTGTGCTTGACTTTGTTTTTGTGAGTCCTTGGGATCTGAACTCAGGTCCTCGTGCTTGAGGAATAAACACTTTACAATTGAGCACCTCCCTGTTCCCTCTTTTCTTTTCTCTTCTTTTATTTTTTCTCTTCTCTTCATGACAGAGTTTCTGTAGCTGAGATTGGCCTTGATCTCTTGGTCCTCCTGCCTCTACCTCCCAAACTCTGGGATCACAGGTATACACTGTATCCGGAAATATTTACAAACCCACTTTTGTTGATTTGTTAAATGGATATAAGCAAGTTTCTGCTCTGAGGAAGGTATAGATTAAAGGGAGAAACCAGTCGCCAGGGCTCTGATGGTGGCTCAGAACAAAGTTGGGCTGGCCTGTGAACAGGCTTGAAGGGCATGGTGACCTAGAGGGGCACTTAGTGCTGAGTGGGCTGGGCATTCCTTCCCTTGGCAGTGGGGTTTGTTTTTAACAAGGGCCACACCAAGGAGTTTTTAACAAGGGCCACACCAAGGAGTGTTCTTTCCCCTCCACCACCCCCTCATCTGATTTCAGGGTTGTGTTGCTTTCTTGTCTTCAATTCTAGCAGAAAAAAGTCAGAGGCATTTCTCAAGCCACAGATGGTAGCTCAGGGTGACTCCCTCCCTCCCATCAAACTTCTCTGTCCCCAACTTTGTCATCCCAAAAAGGTAGGGTCTGTAAGCATCCTCCGCATCATAGGCCTCTGGCTCTTAGGGCTGTGGAGGTGGAGGCGTGGTGAGACCTTTCAGAACAAGGCAGAACTGGCTTAGAAAGGGGGGCAGGCCTTCTTCCTGCTGGGCGAAAGGTGGGCGGATTGGCCTGTCTACCTGTTGGAGATGCATGGCAGCATCCTTAGACTCTGCTATCCTGGAGAGTGTGCGTATGAACTCTAGGATGCTTGACCGTGTGTGTGTTGATAGCAGAAGCAAGCACCAGCTTCAGCGGTTACTAAGGCTTCTCTGCAGGGCCTGCTACAGAAATGGCATGGAAAAGTCCTCTGGAGTAGAGCCTGCCCACCCTGGGGGTGTGGCTGCTTCTGAGGAAGCTTCCAGATGGCACAGAAGAGAACTCTGAAGGAGGCCAGCAGGAGCCAGAGCTGAGCCTCTTTTGGGCTTCTCCTGAGTACTGATCCTATGCAGACCTTTGCAGTGGGGTCCAGGGCTGTGTGAAAGCTGAGCTCCTCACCATGGGTACAGCTGGGGTCCACAAGAACTGGGGTGAGGAGAGAAGGTGCCTCAGAGGAGGAGGGAGCTGCCAAGCAGATGCTTTGTGCAAAGACAAGTTTAACAATGTGCATTTGGGCTGAGACTGTAGCTAAGCTGGTGCAGTGTTTACCTAGCAAGCAAGAAGCCTTAGGTCACTTGGTCTCCAGCATAACCTGGGAACAGTTCGACTTTCAGGAGGTAGCGGCAGAGGATCAGAAGTTCAGGGTTATCCCAGGTTGCAAACTGAGTTCAAGACAAGCCTTGATACATACGACCCTATTTCAAAAGATAAACAATAGCAACAAAAGGACTTTAGCGGGGTTAACCCCACCTAGCTTTTTCACACAAAACAAGCACTCTGGGTAATGCATCCTTTTTCCTTCACACTGTGTGTAGGCGTAAGTCACAAACAATGCCACAGCAGTTTGGAATTATGATTAATAGGGTATTATTTATTTAAAGGGGAAAAAACTTACAGATCACCGTCAGCCCTCTGTACAACCAGGAAGGGAGTCTAGTCGCCAGCCGAGCAGGAAGTGAAGAGAGCGAGAGAAGGAAGTGGCCGCTTTTTTAAAGGGAGAGAGACCACGCCCCAATGGGCGGGTATCTCAGCGGCTATAGGCTGGAGGAGCGGAAGGACCTCCCGCAACACCTGTGGACATCTTGATGAGACAGAGAATGGCGTGGAGGGCTTTGCTGAGTCCCTACAGTGCCAGGTGGATTTAGGGCATCTCCGCAGCTAAAGTCCACCTGCTCAGCCAGCTCCCTGGGGAGCACGGCACATCTGTTAGAGCTGTGACACTTTAAAGTGTGCCCTCTGAAATTCCCCTGCTCCCCGACAGGCTGTGGAACACGGTGGAAATCGCACCTGCTCGGGGAACAGGACACCTGTGCCTCCACTTGCCCCCCTCCTGGCCTCCCGGCGTCAGGGAAACAGCCACACAGGGCCTGTGCATTCATGGAGGGGGACCAGGAAGCCTAGGCTCTCCTCCTCCACAGGATACGTGTGGGAGTAACTTTTCCCTCTTTCCCAGAGTGGGAACAGGAGGCAGAAAGGCTACAACCTCAAGAGCTAGTGTGAACTTAGCAGAAGACACAGAAGGAGGTGGCGGGCAGGAGAAGGATGCAGCTATGTCACAGCTATGGCTGTGACAAGGGAGTGCTGGCAGCTGTGCCGGGCAGCTCCGACCTGAGTGAGGGTGGTCAGAATCTGCCCAAGAAGCTTCCAAAGGGAAGCAGGGTGAGCAGGGGCGGTACTGCTTGGAGCTCTCCAGGGAGAGTGAGAACTGGGTTTGAAGGTCACCGGGGTCATCAGAAACTTGAAATTGTGTACACAGCCCATACAGAAGAAAACCCCCATGACTGTCATAGACTGAGGGTCTCCAGGGTGCAAAATTACAACTCATCTGTAGAATCTTTGGTCTCAGGGTTGGTGGAAAGGTAGAACTGGTCAAGCGAAATAGGCTTCTTCCAGTGGGACGGATGGAGAATGGAGAAACAGAGAGACGTGGATTCTGCATTTCTTCCTCTGTGACCTGGACAGACTGACTTACTTCTCCCTACCCCCTCCCGCCCTGCAGATATGACTTAGCTATCAAAGACCTTAAAGAGGCCTTGACTCAGCTTCGAGGGAACCAGCTGATAGACTACAAGATCCTGGGGCTGCAGTTCAAGCTGTTTGCCTGTGAGGTAAGAAGGGCAGGGACAGGAGGGCCTGGAGAGGACATTTCAGGGACACAGTGGTCTTAGCACCTGCGGAGGCCTGCGAAGTCCTGCTGACTCCTGTGCCTTGAGACTCAGGCGCCCTGTGAAGGAAACACCCTGAGATAAGGTGTTTGCCTAGTCTGTATGAGGCCTAGGACCTGATCCCAACTTTGGCAAGGGGAGGAAAGGAAAGAGAATGAGAGGGGAGGAAAGATGGAGGAGGGGAGGGAGACGCAATGACTTCAGGCTCCTCATAGAGTTATTAGTTACCTGAGAGTGAGCATTTTCTTAATTTCATGCTCAAAAGCCTGTGCAAAAACAAGGTCATTGTGTGCTCTGGGAGACCAGACAGAAGTGTGCCAGCCTGTGAGAATATTTATTTGCAGGAATTTGCATATTTTATTTAGCAGCTCAAGCTGGCAAACTATTTGTTCAGCATTTTACTAACAGATCCAAAATCACGGGTTCTCTCTCTGAGGAACCCATTGTAACCCATCTGGGTACTTAACACTCAGAGAGAAACTGTGGGTCGTTTGGTACAAGTCTGTCAACGAACAGTACAGAGTACACGGTGTGGTGAAGTTCTCCAAACAAAGACAACCTCTTTCCTGTGTTACCAAAAAGGACAGGCATGGCTGGCTTTGGCTTGTGAGTTTATGAACTTTTCTTCCCCAAATAACCTTCTCCATCAAACTTCCAAATATAAACCACTAGCTTTGAAAATGAAAACCCCCGCCAATGTCACGGACCTTTATTTAGAAGCATGGCAGAACAACTCTGGCTTCGGTCTCGCAGGCACAAGAAGTGAAGTGTCCCGAGGGTTGCTCAGAGCTCGCAAGTAAAAATAGATTTATCACTGCCGAAGTCCCTGGGGACTTGTCCAACCTGCCCTGTAGCAGAAGCACAGCTATGCCATGGCTCACAAGGGAAGATGGGGGCTTGGCTCTGGGAATTGGCTGGCACGAAACCAGTTCCCAAAGACTGTGGGTCTCTGAGTTGGAGCAGATGCTTTGTTACAGGGCTGACCTCAGGGGATTTTTGGCCCTTTCTCTGGCCTCTTCCCACTAGATGCCATGAGCATCCTGCTTCATCTTGTGGTGCTCACCTTGTGGTCTCCAAAAACTGCCAATCATCCTGCTGAAGGCCACTTGCTACTTCCACATACGGGGCGGGG
>NW_004949095.1:1666382-1714927 GCF_000317375.1 Microtus ochrogaster
TGTCTGTGTGTCTGTCTCTGTCTCTCTCTGTATGTCTGTGTGTCTGTCTCTGTCTCTCTCTGTATGTCTGTGTGTCTGTCTCTGTCTCTCTCTCTCTTTCCCTCCCTCCCTCTTTCTGAATAGGACTCTTATAGCCCAGGCTAGCTTTAAACTTGGTATGTAGCCAAGGATGACTTTGAACTTCTGATCTTCCTGCCTCCCCTCAAGGGTGCTCAGAACACCGGCATGCACCTCCAGTAGGGTTTGTGTAGTACTAGGCAGGACATCCAGGGCTTTGCACATCTAAGCGGGTACAATGGAGCTACTCCTCAGTCCCAGTTAGGATATTAACATGGTTAATAGTCTGGTGACCCTAGTGCTGTGTGGCCCAACCCCCCTGGATCCTTTCCCAGACCCTTATCACAAGTCCGTTCTTCTCAGTCAATCTATAGACCCCATCTTTACGGAAGGTGTCACGTGTACTTTACAAAGGGTTGCAGTGTGGTCACATCCAGTCTTTATTTAGCTAACTTTGTGCTTTAGTGTGCACACAGGGTTGAGTTAATTATCCCCAGGAAAGTTTCGCAAACTGTGCTGTGCTTGAATAGGCCTGAAATAAACCGCGCAGGGTCGGACTCTCAAAATTTGAACCAGCACAGGCTACTTAGTAGTGCTGAATCAAACTACCTTCTTGCCCCCCATGGGTTTTTATTCTGCTTGCTGTGTGGTGACAGAGACACCCCATCCCTACCCCTCAAGACCTCCATGCCTCCTACAGTGTGTCATTTGCCTTCTTTTGTGGTTGCCTGGGTGACCAGTAGGCAAGGTTCTACGACACAAACCAAATTGCAAAAGACCATTGTAGAGTGTGTCACTAGCTCTGGGAAAAGATCAAAATTAAAACTTTGAAGTGCTCTTTCTACTGAATATCTTTCTCTTTTGTACCATTGTTAAGTTAAAAAATATTATGAGTTCAAATCCTGAGTCCTTGGGGCTGGCAAGATGGCTCAGTGGGTAAGAGTTGCTTGCTGTTAGGCTAATGACCTTAGTTCAAACCCCTGAGCCACATGGTAGAAGCAAAGAACTGACTCCTACCCTGGCTTCTGAGCCCATACATGTGCCAAGATTCACACACACACACACACACACACACACACACACACACACACACACACACACCGTGAAAAACATTCTTATTTTAACCATTCTAAGTCAAAGACCTATGCAGAAGGCACTGGCTCATTGGTGCTCAGGAATGGGTGGGAAAGGCATCTCCAGGTCCACTCCTGGAGGTTAATCCTGCTCCCAGCACCTGCACCAGTCACTAACTCCACGGAAATGCCAATCTCATCACCCAGGTGTGTCTGGGAGGGTGGAATTGTTTGTGGATAATAGGCCTCCATTCTTGCTCCAGACAGGGCAGCTGATGTCCCTTACAGCACACGATCTAAGAGAGGAAAGATAGCGCCTCAGTGCCCCCCAGAACTGAGCCTCAAGAGTCATCCCTCCATTTCCATAACTTTGTCTTACTAGTGTATCCAAAAGTGTAATTGGTTCTGTGTCAATTGTGCAGTGTTGTAATAAAATACGCTCTGATGGCCCTACAATCCAACTAAAGACCTGGAAAGTTCTGCCATTCCCTCACCACCACAGCTAGAGTGTCCCCGGGGCTCTGTGTGTGCCACCTCTTTCTCCGGCTGCGCTGGACCCAGACCATGAGTTGGCTCAGGCACACTGCTGTGCAACAGTCTCGCTACCCATGCAATCCCAGCCAGGTCTGTTGGCTCAGGTACAGAACAATGCATCTGGAACTTCTGCCCACCCTGAACCTGGCCTGTGAACCTAGGTTCAATGGCAGCAATAGAAATTAGAGATCACACACCTTCATTTTTCTTCCCAACTCTGCCTCTGCCTCCCCTGGGAAAGTTCCTCTTCCCTGTACTAGGACAACACATTAGTTCTCGGCCCCTCCTGACCTAGTGAACTGTTCAAAGAATGCACATGATACTGGCTTTAGACATTATAACATGTTTTCTTTTTCTTCTTTCATTTTTTTATATTTATTATTTATTTTTGTTTTTTTCGAGACAGGGTTTCTCTCTAGCTTCGGAGCCTGTCCTGGAACTAGCTCTTGTAGACCAGGCTGGCCTTGAACTCACAGAGATCCGCCTGCCTCTGCCTCCCGAATGCTGGAATTACAGGCGTGCGCCACCACCGCCCCACTATAAAATGTTTTCTTAACACAGCCCCTATGTCTGACAGAACTCAGTAGCTAGGCTAATTGTTGTCTAGCCCCTGAATGCTGGGAAGGGAACTATGTCCCCAGATGGCATTCCCTATGTGTGCATGTGAATCCTTCCTGGTACCTGACTTTGGAGCAGTTTCAAGTCTCACGTGGCCTCTGCTTTTCCAGGTGCTGTATAATATCGCTTTCATGCATGCCAAGAAAGAGGAATGGAAAAAGGCAGAAGAACAGTTAGCGCTGGCTACAAACATGAAATCTGAACCCAGGCATTCCAAAATTGACAAGGCCATGGAAAGCATCTGGGTGAGTGTGGTGACAGAGAGGATATCCTTGGGGTCCCATTTGTCTCCTAGGACACCGCGATGGGGGAACATCTCTGTTGACTCTGGCTAATAAACACTCTTCCAACATCTGAGCTGAGAAGCCACATCCTAGAGAACGGATCAGGGCAGCACCTGGATTACTCATGGGGGGGCCTGGGCAATACCTGCAGTTTCTTGCTGCTGTGTGCAGCCTGTGAGCACTGCGAAGATAGAGCCTGTGTCTTTCTGCCTACCTTTGCATCCTTACTGTCTGGCACAGTGCCAGGCTCAGCGTGGCTCCCACAAAAACATTCCAGTTCTATGAAGTAATTATGAAAAATTATTTTTCATAGTTTGATTTTATTTGGGAGCAAAGGTTGTTTTTTCTTTCTTTGGCGATATTTTATTTTAAATGATGTGTCTATGTGTGAGAATGTGCATGTGTGGGTAGGTGGCCATAGCAACCAGAAGGGTGCTGGAGTTCCTGGAGCTGGAGTTATGTGCAGTTGCGAGCCAGCTGATGTGGGTGCTGAGAAGCAAACTCTAGTCCTCTGGAAGAGCAGAATGTGCTCTTAAGTTCTGAGTCACTTTCCTGACCCCAAAAGTTAGTTTTAAACAAGCTGTATTTAAACACCAAGAAGGGGGCTCAAGATTGTGTATGCTTGTGTGTACATGAGCAATACTAGTCTCAAGAGACTGCTTGGCTCCTGAGCCACCTTTGTAATGGTGCCCTCTCCTGGGAGAGAAACTCAAGGTACCATGGTGAGGGGAAAGGGGCAGTGCTTTAAAAAGAAGTGGTAAATAACATCAGTGTAAGCTGACTGCTTCCAGTGGGGAACCGGGAGCAATGGAGAGAGTTGGCCTTGTTTTGGAGGTTTCTTGGACACCCCCGACTGACGGTCCAGGGGGAAGTATCTCACGCTTGTTGCTGGTCTTTTTGACAACCTCTGACTTCTGGGATGAACATGATTTTCTGTGTGGGATAGCTCCGATAAGACTCTATTGTTTAATACGGCACATACATTGGTCACAGGACATGGAGAAACCAAGATGGTACTGACCCAGAAGATTTCTCCATGCTGACTAGCTCTAATAGTACTAGAAGGTTCTATGCAGGCTTGGGAGAAAAAGAGTCATCCATGGTTTTCCACAGCTGTGAGCCTGGTGAACTGAAGTCATGATCAGTGTTGGTAGGATAGGCCAACGGGTGCAACAGTGGCACCCATGCTGGGGGGCAACCACTGTGAATCTGACCAAATACCCATTGTTGAGGACCTCGCAGAGGCCAAAGGTGAACCAACCACTATTATTTTGCTAAATGGGCATAGTATCACTGTCTTAGTCAGTGTTCTGTTGCGGTGAGGAGACATCATGGCCACAACAGCTCTTACAAAGGAAAACATTTAATTGGTTTAGTCCATTATCATCATAGTGGGAAGCATGGCTATACACAGGCAGACATGGTGCTAGAAAGGAATTGAGAATTCTACATCTCGATCCACAGGCAACAGGAAGTGAACTATTGCTACACTGAGCATAGCTTGAGCAGAGGAGACCTCAAAGCCCACCCCCTCAGTGGCATGCTTCCTCCAATGAAGCCACACCTCCTCCTACTAGTGCTACTCCCTATGGTCTTCGGGGGCCAATTGCTTTCAAACCACCACAGTCACACTGCCCTCTAAACTTGTATCCTTATACCCATAGTTCACTGCAGTTCTCAGTTCTCATCACAGAAGGCTCTTTGTGCAGCAGAGTGGCAAATGGTGGTTACCACACCTGGTGTTAACACAGACAATAACACAACTGGTCCAAGTGCAGAGAACCAACGGCAGAGTAGTGCTCAGCCACAAACGGGACATCAGTGTCACAACCCAAGCCCAGGGCTCAGGGCCATCACAGAAGAGGTGAACAGAAAAATTGTAAGATCCAGAGGTCATGGAGGATCAGAACAAACAGTGTCTTACCCTATGACAGGACCACTGTACTGAACTCACAGGTGTGGCTGCCTGAAGATCAAGCCAGTCAACACTGTAGCTGGAGTAGAAAGGCGTTCATGGTCCCCATCCCTAACTGAAGAGCTATGGACGGTTGGTGGTTTTAGGGGAGGGAAAGTCGTTTTATTTAAGGGTGTGGCTCCTGGTGGGTCAGCTGTACTCCAGTTGCTAATGACACACAGAAGAATATGAATAGCACACAATTGGAATTGAAGGGTGAATTAAAAAAAACGAGACATAGCAGAGCAGCACAGACCTTTAATCCTAGCACTCCAGAGGCAAGGACAGACAGATCTCTATGACATCCTGGTCCTAACAGTGAGTTCTATACAGTGAGACTCTATGTTAAACAAATAAATAAAGGACACAAAGTTATGGGGAGTGAGGAGGTGAGTGTGGATCTGGTAGGAGTTCAGGGGAGAGGCTAAGCGAATATGATCAAAATATGTTGTATGAAATTCTGAAAGAATCAATAAGCCCAACTGCTCCTGCTTAGCCCTCTAGAATAACAAGCCTCTGTGGTTTGAAAAAGATATTCTCTTGAGACTTTTTTTCCCAGTGGTCCATTTGATGAGGAAGGCAGGAATGGTTTCGTCACTCTCGTTTTCAAATGAGGAGATAAAATTGTGAAGATATTCTAGTTAGCCAGGGGACCATATTTCACAAGGGCTGAACAACCAAGGTTGTATAAGCACACTCTGTAATGCTTACACAATGTCACCTAACAGCACGTTGCTCAGAATGAACCCAGTACTGCTGAGTGACACGTGACTGTTTATTCTATTACAGAAGCAGAAACTGTTTGAGCCCGTGGTGATCCCTGTGGGTAGGCTGTTCCGGCCAAATGAGAGGCAGGTGGCTCAGCTCGCCAAAAAAGACTATCTGGGCAAGGCTACGGTAGGTGGGACTGCTCACCCTCCCCTCTCCTGTGCCCTGGACAGCGTGGGGTCAGGTGAAAGGGATTCAAGAAGACCTGTCCTGCCCCTGCCCTGCCCCTGCCCTGCCCCCGTGGCATTCAAGGATGGCAATGAGGATCTTGCTGAAAGTAAGAAACAAACACTTCCAGTTTCTTCAATCATCCCAGCCCTCCTGAGGTTCCTCTCAGGATGCTGAGTCTCAGAACTGAGGCAGAGGGTTAAAAGCATTGGTAGTGCTCACACCGCTGGGGGGTAAGGGATGAGGGCCAGTGGGAGATGCCCTTGGCTCAAGACTGCTATAATTCACTGCTCAGAATTCTGGGGAGTCACTCCCATTTCCACAGCCTACAGCTGGATTCCTTCCAGCAGGATTTCTTCTGAACCCAGATCTTATATTCCTTCAGTCATGATTTGGAGGGAGGAAGCAGTATCGTCCAAACTGCACTGACTTTGACAGTTTGGAAATGGTAATTGTTCAGTGGCTGAGTAACTGGAGCTGACAGGATCACAGAGACCAGCAGAACATGGCTAATGGAAATACCCCAGAGCGCCCTCAATACATGAATATATATATATATATATATATATATATATATATATATATATATATATATATATATACAAGGTGGTATATCCAGACAGTGGGATACTACTCACCCACAAAAAGGATAAAGTACTAAAGCATGCTACATCATGGGTGAGAATGTACGCTGTCTGTAGGAAGACAGAAACGAATACCACATGCGAGGGCTGAGGAGATGGCGCAGTTGTTAAAGTGCAGATTACAGGTCCCCAGAACCCATTTCATTGCCAGGAAGCCATGGACTCCTGCCTGTAATTCCAGACTCAGAAGGTAGAGACAGGGGCTCTTCCGAGCAAGCTAGCTAGCAAGACTAGCCACATTGGTTAGCTCTGAGTTTGGCTGAGAGACCCTGCTTCTGTGAATTAGGTGGGAGAGCAACTGAGGAGGATTCTCACATTAACCTCGGGTTCTCTTTGCATATTCACACACACACATACACAAATCTGCCCCTTAGGCATAAAACACCACACACACACACACACACACACACACACACACACACACATATGAAAAACGGGGAGAAAAGGCACATACGATACAATTCTCTATAAAATCTTTAAGCAGTTTAACCCACTGAGATTTACAAACGTGTTGCCAGCTAGGAGAGGAGACTGTAAACCATTTAATAGGTCTAACACTTTCTTTTGGGATGGTTAAAATGTTTGGCACCAGATAGCATTGCAAAGTCTTGTGGGTGTAGGAGATACCACAACATTATTTTTTACTTAAAATGGTTAATTTGATGTTATATTTGATGCTGAATACCAGCAATAACTTTTTCTGAGAGAGAGTTCTAATCCAGAAGTGGGGCATGCTAATCCTTACCTTTCGTGTCCCTCTGGAGCCTGCAGAAGAGGCATTGGTTCTGTGGCATGAAAAAGGAGGTCCTAGGGAAAGGCACGGATGGGCCAGTGGAGCCAGCAGCAGCACGCTCACCCTCTTTGCCCTGTGTTTCAGGTTGTAGCATCCGTGGTTCATCAAGACAACTTTTCTGGCTTCGCCCCTCTGCAGCCACAGGTGAGGCCAGATCTACCTGGGATGCAGCCCCGAGTGAGAGGAGCGAGGATGCCAAGTTCATAGTCATCTTCAGCCATCCCTCAGCAGAGCTGAGGCGGCTGCTCTCTAGTCTCAGTCCTGGTTTGCATGGCTGCTCGGGAGTGTGGCCACTTCAGCTCTCTGTCTTACATCTTCTGAGGTCACCTTGGGAGACCTTGACCATTCTCTCAGAACACGGAAATGCACACCCTGGAAGTTTCGTGACAAAGCCTCTTCGCGGGTTCAGGGGTGGGTGGGGGAGGGGTTGTACCAGGGCACAAAGCTTGAGGCTTTGATTCTCTTGGCTCTATCCGTTATCTCATGTGCAAAAAATTCCTTTGGGGACACAAGGCAGGGTACCAGCCCAAGCTGGGCTCAGAGATGGTCCTTAGTGACAGTGGGTCCCTTGCAACAGGAAGATGGCAAAGCAGATTAAGGAAAACCCAAGCTTGGTTGCACAACACAGTGACAGGTAAGAGCAGTGGTCAGCACTAGCCTAGCAGAGGAAAGGGCCTTGACCCTGGTCACCTCTCTGCCCTCTACCTCAAGTATGGGTCAGGATGGTCACTGCCTGACCATGTAACCCATGCTTGGGCCATGGGGACAGGATGAACACAAGAACAAAATGAGGGTCAGCATCTAGATTCCTTATCTCCTTTGGCATGGGAAAGTTGAAGAGAACCTGGCTGAGGCCCCTTGAGCTCCAGCCCAGCTAGAGGACAACAAAGGAAGTCCCAGATAACAGACTCAATGGCATTCAGCGCAGCACAGGGAACACACGGTAAATGGAGACTCTTGTCTGGCCAGTGCCTTCTGAATTGATGATTTTAAATATCCAGAAATGTCACACACTGTGACAAACATTAATTAGAGATCAGATCTTTTGGACAATAATGGAAAGGGACAAGGCTCGAGGTCAGAAGCCCTCCAGCAAGAACACCTTTTCCAGACGCCAGCTCTGGAGCATGGCGGTTGCTGTGCTGGTGAAGCCCACCCCCAGGCAAGCTGGCAGGTTGCTGACTTCCCAAATTGTGCCTTTTCCCCAGAGCACCAAGAAATGAAGTCTTTGGTTTTGGATCTGAAATAATGCTCAAATGACATTAACAACTGTTCTTTCTCTTGCCATTCTCTCCTTCATCTTTTCCGGAATGTTCCACAGACAGCTGAGCCTCCACCCAGACCTAAAACCCCAGAGATCTTCAGGTGAGTTAGATTTAGACCTGGATGCAAAATGCTTATACCCTCCACCTGACTTGCTGGTAGTAAGGATGTGAGGAAATAAAGCTGGTCAGGTCTGAACCATGTCCTTTTCTAGGGCATTAGCCCTCTCCTGTTTGCAAGGTTAGAACCAGATGGTGCAGTTGGCATGGGAGCCTTGGGTGGTGGGGTGGCCTGGCTGCAGTAACCTGGGGTCCCAATGGGCGTGGTCACCCACAGAATAGGAGCTCACTGACGTAAAGGAACAGGGCCCAGGTCAGAGGTGAGAGGCTGTTTTTGTCCTGACTATGGCCCCTCGGAAGCTCCCTAGATTCTGGAAGTTATCACAGAGTCTTTTTTTCTGTATGGGCGCTGTTACACTATTGACACGTGTTTTCTGCAAAAGAGGAAAGAATCAAGAAAAGGAAGTCACTCTACACTGAGACAGAGTGGCCTCGCCTCGGCTTTCTTAAGTGCTCCTTCTAAGGAACAAAGCAAGCTTAGTTCCTCCTCTGATAAAGGGGGTCAGAAAAAGTGTATGTGGGGGGAGGTACTACAGGTGACCCCAGAGTGGGGGGCTGAAGGGGCTCCTTCCCAAGCTCTTTGGATGGAAAAAGAATGAATCCCTCAGGCTCAGTGGGCATGAACAGGTGGAACTTGACCCCCACGCCATGGGCAGTTTCCAAGGCAACCTCACTTACATTCCACAGAGACTCTCCAGGTGTGGGGTACCCAGGGCCTTGCGGGGGTGGGGACTGTCAATGAAGGGGAAAGGGTGTGGCCTAACCAAGCAAAGCAGCTGCAGCTCCCCCCACTGTGCCTCTCTCAGAGCCTGGCTCTCTATCCCCTTCCCACAAGGCTGGCCTAGGTGATCCCTCCCCTGGCATTCCCTAACTTCCAACTTCCCCCGTGTCATTCCCCTGGCCGAACCTCCTGTCCACGCAGCTGGGACCTGGGAACTAATGTCTTTGGTAAGCGGGACGGGAGGATGAGGACTCCCAGCCCTCACCATCTAGTACTGGTTCTGGTGCTCCAGTCCCACTAGCTTCTTCAGGGTCTCCCTCTATAAACAGACTTGCTGCCTGCCACTTCAGTTACCTGAGGCCTACCATGACCCCAAAATAGAAAATTCCAGAATAAATCACTAGTTTCATATTAGGTGTGGCAGCGCTATCCTTAATCCTAGCACACAGGAGGATTGCCACCACTATGAGGCCAGTCTGGTATATATATTTAGGGAGTTGTGAGGAAGTCCCCTCCATCTAGAGTGGGGATGTACACCATGCTGAGTATACCACCTGTCTTCCACCCGGTAGCCGGCTGTCTCGCCAGCGGGGTGTAAAAGGGGGGTTGAGGGAGTGGGACAGTCTAACTGGACACCTGGGACATGAAAAACAGGAGGCTGCGGTGTGTGTGTGAAAGGGCACAAGGGTGAACATTGGGTTTGAGAGAAAAGGAGGGAGGAAAATCAACAAAATAATTATTTATTTGAAAAATGCCATAATGAAACCTAATACCGTACATGTTAATGAAAACAAAACGAAAACAAAAACGTGGCCAGGAAGATGCTCAGAGGGCAGCAGTACTTTCTCTGTAGTTGGTGACCTGAGCTGCATTCTCAAACTCGCCAAGGTGGAAGGAGAGAAATAACTCCACAGGTTGGTCCTCTGACCTCCACTGTGCGCTGTGGCCCATGTGTCCCCTCGACACAATAATAAAAGCAAAGAAAAAAGAAATGAAGTTCAATAAAACAAAGCAAAGAACCATATTTCTTGAAAAGGACTGCCATGGTATCATGGTTCTTGCTCAAGAGTCCCTTGTGTTGATTAATCACAGACCCAGAACACAAGAGCAGTACCGAGACCAGCACTTTGTTTATGCCAATGCTGTGAGGCTGTCTTTTATGTTAAAAAGTGGGCGTTGACTTACTAGGGAAAAGGGCAGGGTATGGAGGAGGCTCACACTTCTAACCCCTGCCTTTGAGAGGCAGGAGGATTGTTGAAAGCTCAGGCCAGCCTGAGTTACAGAGTGATATCCTGTCTCAAAAAACAAAGACAAAATAAAACGGACGAATGATGGGGGAAGCGGGTGTTGTACACAGGGTGTTCTATTGATTAGCTGTGAAGGGAAAGGAATTTGTGCTAGCTCTGCCAGCACGCCATAGACTATACAAGTTACAGCCATGTGGGGGGTGTGTTCAGAAGAGAAAGCCGGCAGATTTGTCTATGTAGGTATAGGAGAAGCACAGGACATACAAGGGTTTGGTACCATATATGGGTTCATTCATCTCTTGGGTTCTTGGATCACATTCCCAGAAGACAAGGGGAACGCCTGTGTAGAACACACATGCTGTTTCTCACCCAGTCCCTCAGGATCCTACGCAGGCCAGCACCCTGCACTGGTCTCACAGACAGTAAGATGAGGAGTTAGAGTGAGTGCCAAGTTAAGTCTCTGGCCTCAGGTGCTTCTCCTGCAGTGAGCGGACGAAGTCCGAGCGGAACGATAGGCTGAGTCTTCTGTGTCTCCTTCAGGGCTCTGGAAGGCGAGGCACATCGAGTGCTGTTTGGCTTTGTGCCCGAGACGCCAGAAGAACTACAGGTCATGCCAGGGAACATCGTTTTTGTCTTGAAGAAGGGCAGTGATAACTGGGCCACGGTCATGTTCAATGGACAGGTATTTGGAGGGTCAGGGGTTCATGCTAAGGGCATAGAGTCCCGGCAGCAAAGGGCAGAGCTTTTCCACAGGACAGGATCTGCTGCATTATCTGCAGACCTGCCAAGGGTCATCGTCCATGTGCCATCCCTGTGCGTGGCTGCAGACTGTTCTGTGTTTTGGGTACTAATGAATCTTTGTTCTTCCTTCTGGATTCTGGGATGTGACCCTGCAGAAGGGACTTGTCCCTTGCAACTACCTGGAGCCAGTTGAGCTTCGAATTCATCCTCAGTCGCAGCGCCAGGTAATGTAGGGCCAAGGCCTAGGCCACCCCACTCACCCTTCCCTCTCTAAGGGAAGAAAGTCTGAAAGTGGTCGTCTCTCTGTCATGGAAGGAAGACTCACTAGCTCTGGGCCACTTGAGCCGGGATCAGATGCCTAGAGCGGAACCTGGGCACGAGAGGAAAAGACCAACCATGCTTAGCGGAGGCCACTGGACTTGCTCTACCCGTGAGTCCTCCTGGTCAGGGAGACTTAGAAAGCGAAGCCTAACCATTAGAGCTAGGTGTCCCAGGCACGTCTTTTCACTAAGGAGAACGGTTAATGTGTTTCTTGGTACAATGCTATTTAAAAACACAAGGGCCAAGCATGTAGCTTAGTTGGCAAAGTGCTTGCGTAGCGTGCATGAAGCCCTGGGCTCAATCCTCAGCACTGAACAAATCGGGCTTGATGGCATATGCTCCTAACACTTGGAAAGTGGAGGCAGGAGGATCAGAAGTTTCTCATCCTTGGCTCGACGGCACACTGAGGACAGCACGTGGCCTGTCCCTTCACACTGTGTAACAAGATGCACACGTGCAGAGCCCTCCCTGGGCAGCTATGAAACGGAGCTGCTTTCAAGGTCCAAATGCCCCGTAGGTGGGACGTGGACTCTCCCCTTTCTCAGGATACTCTGCAGTCGAGACAGAAACATTTGAGACAGAGCACCCCACTTTGGTGGGTTTTCAACATGGCCGATAAGATAGCAAAGGGTCTGGTAGGTGGGTATCAGGGTTCTTGTTGCTTCTACGAATAAGCCCTCCTTTCCTTAGTCATCTCCGCCGTATCACCCCAACTTTTAAGAAGTCATTTGCACCTGGGTTCTTTCCAGGGAAGACCTCATGCTTTTTGTCTGTCTCTTCTTGTCACCTCCAGGACACCTCCCCGGAATCTGATATCCCACCTCCTCCTAATTCCAGTGCCCCAGGACGATCCCAGTTGTCACCAGGTTAGTGTCCCCAGAGAAGGAGCTCTCTGGGATGAGAAGAGCTGCTTCCCTAGCCATCTAGGAAATTCTGGTTTGGTTGATGACATTTCCTCAGAGCCTTGTCTTACTTACACCATCATCCCCTGGGATGTGACAGCAAGGCTCCACCCCCACCTGCTTAGAAGTGAGCGCAGATGAAGGGGCAGTTAAGTGCCCGTCCAGAGAGCAGTCACCAGATGACCTAAACCAGGTCCAAGAAGGAAGGTGGCAGTAACTGCATTTTCTCACTTCAGCTCCTTTCAAACCACTGAGTTGTGTGCTCTCTGCACAGCTCTGCAGCTTGAACAGGGAACCACTCACTGGAAGGTGTGGATGTGAAACAGCTGGGTGGGGCTGTGTGGGAAAGCAATGAGTTTTTGTTACGGGTGAGTTTTAAGCAGATTCTGACGGAGATGACAGGGGTGTCTGTCCATGCCACCTGATTATCAGAACTGCTTTGATGCCCCTCTTCTATCTATTTGAAAATTGCAGACCTACAGAAAAGCTGGAAGTAGGGGACAATGAATACTATGCTTTTCACTTAAATGCAGCAGCAAGATGGCTCTGTAGTTAAATGTACGTGCTGCATAAACCTGGTGACGACTGCAATTACTCCACAAAGTTGTCCTCTGGCCTCTGTGTATATCAGGGTATGTGCCCTCCCATCATGCACACAGGCTAAAACAAAAATTTTAAGTGCAAACAACGTATCAATACCTTTGCCCCTGTGAGTCACTTAAATATAAATTACAGACCTAAGACACAATCTACTTGGATCTAATTGCCCTATGAAGAAGCGCAGCTCCTGCCTAAGGAGTACATGGCTCATTAGGACACCACCTATCCCATATACATATGCCTTAGGGGCCCCATAAAGTTCTTACCTTTTCTGTCTGGAGGTTCATGACAGGACACAACACTGAGAGATTGAACTACCATATTACTAGGCCTTTGGTTGATGTTGGTAAAACCTCCCAAGCGATTCTAAAAATCAGCTGGGTTTGTGATCAACGGTTCTTACATCTTCGGTGGTAAACAGCTTCTCTTACGCACACACATAATGTGTTTACGTGTGCTTTTAAACCACAAAAAACTCAAAATTCCAGGACCATGAGATGTTAGCGATTCTAATGTTCCTGCCTGGGGCTTGGGCTCATGTCACCTGACTACTCTCTGCCTTGGGCTATACTGCTTCACCAGCCTTAGGCCAGTCCTGTGATATCTCGTGGAGCTGCTGAGAAGCAGAGACTGACTTTGCTCCCATGTTTGTGGTCTCCATGCTTCTTCAGAGGTTCTTAGATGTTAAAGGGTAAGAAGCTGGACACTGAGGATGGAAGGTGCCACCACGAGTATGCATTTACCATCTCCTTTTCCATTTAGGTCACAAGCAAAAAGAGCCCAAGGTAATGCCTTCCTTGTTTCCAAGGGAAGAAAATGGATGAGTATGGCTTGGGGTGGGGATGCCTCTTAGGACTGTGGGATAGCAGTGAAAAGGGCTGAACCAGTTGCCCCCCGACACGGCATCTACAGGACAAGGGGCTCTACATGTCATACTAGTGCCCAGCTGAGCAGAGAGCTCAGTAGAAACAGCCATCCCAGTGAGTTGGATTAGAGCTCTCTGAAGGCCTCTCAGGGGAGTGTGAAAAAGTTTTCTATTTGTCCCTCCCCTGCTCCCTGAGGCACTCCTGGGGCCCTTACACAAAGTGGCAGGAGGCTGTGGTAATTCAGGATGGTGCAGAAAACCTTCAGCATTAAGGTGTCCTTTGCTCCTCCTCCGGCAGGAAGTGAAGCTCAGTGTGCCCATGCCCTACATGCTCAAGGTGCATTACAAATACACGGTGGTCATGGAGACTGAGCTTGGCCTCCCCTACAGCCGGCTTCGGGACATGGTGTCCAAGAAACTGGAGCTCTTGCCAGGACACACTAAACTGAGGTGAGTCATGAAGGTGGCATCTCAGAGCGCGGGGTGGGGGGTGTCTTGTGCTGAAGCAGAGGACTGGCTATGGTGCTTTCTGAGCTGGTAACTCTGCCTTGCTCGTTCCCCATCATCCCTACTAGCTATCGGCCTCGGGACAGCACGGAGCTTGTGCTCCTGTCAGAAGAAACCATGAAGGATGCCTGGAGCCAAGTGAAGAACTACTGCCTGACTCTTTGGTGTGAGCACACAGTGGTGAGTGGAGGGAGCCGGGACATCCAGGCCATTTCTACCAGCTGAATTCAGCATTTAGCCTACATCTCCTTCATGCCAGGCAACAGGCTCTCGGTGATGGGCTTCCAGCTCATTCACCTACAGCAGGGAGAGGGCTGCATGAGTAGGCCCAGAAGTGGACAGAAAACAGACCCAAGCTGCCTCCCCTAGTTTGGCGGCTCGAGGATCATGGACATCACTTTCACCAAGGGCAGGATTGACACCATGGCTAAGCCAAGCTCACACACACTTGCTTCACCTTAGGTCTCTATGAGGAACATTTAAGGGTGACAGAAAACAGTGAGCATTTATTTTGCATAGGCAGTAACAGCCTTTTCCTGAGATTTATCTACTGTGGTCCTATACAGGTAGATATATCACAGGTTTAGGAAGCAAAAGAAAGGTCAAGGGACCTGACCTAGATAACAGAGCTGCTCAGGGGTAAAGGATTTGGCTTCACGTCTGCTGTCAGTCACCATGCTGTAGTGACAATACAAGGCCAAGCTGTCTTACTAGCCATGACAGGAGCCACCTGACTTGAAAGTGGGATTCATGAGTCAGGAGCAAAGTTAGAGGCTAGCAGTGACAGTGATGGGTGAATAGAGAGATTTTTTTCTTTTTTAAAAAATATTTTATTTATTTATTATGTATACAATATTCTGTCTGTGTGTATGCGTGCAGGCCGGAAGAGGGCACCAGACCTCTTTACAGATGGTTGTGAGCCACCGTATGGTTGCCGGGAATTGAACTCAGGACCTCTGGAAGAGCAGGCAATGCTCTAAACCACTGAGCCATCTCTCCAGCCCCTAGAGAGAAGTTCTTATTGTCACTTCTCATTCTGTCCCCTAAGGGACACTCAAAGTCTGTCAGCCTATGAGTGGATTTTACACATGGGTTGCCCTTTCTTTTTGATTGCTAAATGGTGTATGATGTAATAATGGTAACTGCATTTTTTTTTTTTTATGGGTTGGGGAATATTTGCCTGGAAAGAATTCTACTCTATATGTGAATAATCTCAGTTAAAACTTTTTTTTTTCGAGACAGGGTTTCTCCGTAGCTTTTGGTTCCTGTCTTGGAACAAGCTCTTGTAGACCAGGCTGGCCTCGAACTCCCAGAGATCCCCCTGCCTCCCGAGTGCTGGGATTAAAGGCATCCGCCACCACCGCCCGGCTTAAAACATTCTTATAAACGACTACTTTTCCCTCCGAGGCCAATCTATTTGCAGCTGTATGCACAGATCCCCCCGAACTCCCAACAGTCTTTTTAGAACTCCACCCAGGCTCGTCACTGCTGGAGTTCTTTGCCACTGTTGTCTGTGGAGGCTCTAAGTTGTTCCCATCACTAATCAGGCAAAGCCAAGCAGACTGCCGTTAACTGTGTTGACACATTCAGTGCACACACCAGCCATATTCAAGTACTTCCCCAGGGTACGTGTTAGACCGCCACACTTCCTCATGTCATTCCCTAGTTTCAACATCAGGTATGGAAACCAGCAGAGAGAGGCTATGCTGCTACTCAGGGACCCACAGCCAGCACTCGGGAGCTGGTATACAAACCTAGGATTGGGCTATAGAGATGGCTCAGCAGTTGATAGCATTGCTCTTGCAGAGCACCTAGGTTTGATTCCCAGGACCCGCATGCAAGTGGCATACAGACATACGTGTAAGCAAAACACATAAAAAACACAAAAAACCAAACTAGGTCTGTGGACTTGGTGGGGGCTATTCCCACCTCCCTGTACTGTCTAAGAAGGACATGTAGCCAGGCATGGTACCATACATCCAATCTCAGCTGAAGCAAGAAAATGACTTCCAGGCAGCCCTGTGCTATCCAATGAGACCCTGCATCAGAAACTGTTTTATAAGTCATGGTTCTGAAGCTTTGGAAAGTATGAGAATTACCTAGAGCTAGCTCTGAGGAAGACTGGTGTATGTAGTAAGTTTGAGATGGAGCTCAAAAGCCGAATTCCTAACAAGATCTTCAGTGTTTGGGCTAGGGAAAGAAGATGAACCCAGTGCCAAGAATCTTAGGGACAGCAGGATGGCTCAGTAGGTAGTCTCAATTCCCAGAACCCATATGGTAGGAGAGAACTGACTTTCCCAAGTTGTCCTGGAACTCTGTAGACCAGGCTGGCCTCAAACTCACAGAGATCCACCTGCCTCTGCCTCCTGAGTGCCAGAATTAAAGGCGTGCGCCAAAATCACCTGGTTCTAAGTTGTCCTTTGATCTCCACATTACACACACCATAGCTCACATACACACAGTATAAAAACTAGCTAAATAGACTTGTTGCTCAAATGATTTCCCAATCTGAAAGGAAAGAACAACACATCCATTACCCCGGGACTATAGTAAGGCAACTCAGGGCCTACACAGAGCTCTGTACACCTTTCAGGTTCGCTTACTCACCCAGGTGCTCATAGAATGATTTATTCCTATGGTAAGTATTGAGCATCAACTGTTTGTCAGTGGTTTTCAGAATTCACTGGCCAACAAATTAATGAATTTAATAGGCCCCTCCCTTCTATTTCAGGGTGATCAAGGTTTTGTGGATGAACCCAAGGAAAGTGAAACCTCTGAAGCTGATACCCGGACAGCAGAGCCTCAGCCTAAGGAAGGAAGCCAAGTGGTAGCGATCTTCAGTTATGAGGCCATTCAGCCAGAAGACCTGGAATTTGTGGAAGGAGATGTAATCCTGGTGCTATCACATGGTAAGTGCTTCTCCAAGTTCACAGACCACTCTCAGCAAAAACAAGGTCAAGGGCAGACAGAACGGCAACTCTTAGTCAATAGTTTCAACTGACTTCCTAGCTTTTAGTAAGAGGGAACAAATGTGTGTGGCTTTCTCCTGTCAATTACTCTAGTAGGCACAAGACTATGACATCTCTTATAATGCTTATTTTTACAAATGTACTAAATTCAACTAGCTCCAACTCTTAAGGTGTTGATTAATCACTCACTATGGCATTAACAGCATGCCCTTTCATGTTATCAAAATGAATCCTAGTAAAGCCTAGATAAACGGCTTCTCAAAAACAGTAACAAAAACAAACAAAACCCACCTGAGGACTCATGTTCAGTCTTTGTATATTTATGGCAATTCACCCTACATTGTACTGTGTTTATCACATCTAGAACAGAACACGGTAAGACTATGTTCACTTTAACCTCAAAATACTTTCCAGTATTATTATTTGTTAGCACAAATGGGAACAGGGGAAGATGACTAGCTGGGTGTATATGCCAGCCACTCACAATGATGCAATTTTTCCTGTATGGTTTTAGTAATCGATGTATACTTTGTCTTTTCTCAGTGAATGAAGAATGGCTGGAAGGGGAGTGTAAAGGGAAGGTTGGCATTTTCCCTAAGGCTTTTGTTGAAGAACGTGCAGTCAAGGATTTGGAAGGCACTCCCAGAGAAGTCTAGGATGCTCGATAGCCTATGGAGCTAAGAAAGGAGTGCTGTTTTTGCAAGATTTATCCATCTCTGCTGTGTACTATCCAGACATGTTTGGAAATGTTCTCTAACATTTCCCTATTAAAACTGAACCTGTCACGCAGAAATGAGATTTGAGATAAAGATTTCCTTGTAGATGAGAAGGGGTAGATGCATATATTCTGGAAGGGGAATGAAGAAGTCTTATTGGGTGCTGGCTAGCCAAATGTGTTGAACTTTAAAAGGATTCCTGGAGCTGTATGTCAATGGGTGCACCTTTCTGTTATGAAACAGACCAGGATATCCAGTGTCTAAGCCCAATGACTGAGTGGAAATATTATTCTTCCCGAACCTTAAGAGTTTGGATTCCAGAAGCTAAAAGCAAATTTACATGTAATTCAGAAGACATACACATGTAAAGAGAAGCTAGGCTGAATTGGGCACCCATGAAATCAGTTCCACGAGAATCAAGCTCTTAGAATAATAGTTCTTTATTGCCTTGTTAGATGGACATTTACTAAGAGTTCAATAGTGAACATACGATGACAAGCTGTGTTCAGGAGGCAGTCTGCTGCCCATTAAGAGAGAAATTCTGCTGCTTTACATGTATTATTCAAGACTAACTCACATGATAAAGCACATTTTGGTGGTCCTTCAGGTTAACTGGGGACAGGGACCCCTAAGCACTAGACCATTGGACTTTACTGCCCTGTCACTCCTTGAAGCACAACTATTTTTCAAGTTTGTAGGTACAAGTAAAAAGTGGGTAGGAATGACTTTTTTTTTTTTTTTTTCAAGCCAGAGTTTCTCTATATAGCCCTGGCTGGCCTCAAACTCACAGAGATTGAGTGCTGGGATTAGAGGTGTGCGCCATCACTGCCTGGCCGTGAGTTTTACATGGAATCACAATGGAGGAGAGCAACTAGTCGGTGTGAGCTCTGGTCCCTAGCACACTGTTGAAGCTGCCTTTGGAAACTTTAGACAAACTGAAGAGAAGCCACAGCAAGGCTAAGTTATGTGGTGTTTGTCAGAGTCAGTGGAGTTTAAAGGTCAGACATAAGCAGAGTGATGAGCTACAAAACAGAAAGCTCCTGCTTTCAGAAGCCACTCTCTTAAAGAGTTGTGGCAGCCTGTTTCTAACTATCATTTTCTAGAACAATTCACTGGAATGCTAAGAAAAGCAAAAGAAACCCCAAAGCATACCGTAGAGCTGTAGCCATCTTTGTTTGCTCCTGCAGATGGGTAAGTAGTTAAAGTTCTAAGGGGTGTTTTGACTTCTGTATCCTTTAAGGCAGAATAAACACTCCATACACAGATCTGGTTGGAGAGAACACGGTTTAATTAAAGGCAAAGCTGATTTCAGCAGCTGCAGATCTTGCACAGACAGACAGGAGAAAAAAAAAACAAATTAAATCAAAACAAAACACAAAGGCAAGTTTATTAGACAAAACCAGTTGAAGACTCTCCTCCTCTTCCTCATTACCCCATATTGAGGATGGCAAGGCAAGGAAGCCCGCCAAGAGTCATAAAACATTCCAAACACCAAATTCTCATGCAGACTGGGGCTGTAGATGGGAAGTGGGTATTACTGGGAGGGAGCTGGTAAACCTGTTGGCTGGTCTAAGGTGCAAGAATCAGGGACATTTCCAACATCGGAATGTTGCAGCTGTCTGAATACACAGCTTATGCACACAAACTGGGTGAAGGCAGCAGGGAAGAAACAGGGAAGAGGACGTAGGTGGACAAATGGAGGGGACTGGAGCAGCACAGAGGGTTTCATTTGCCATTGGGTGGGGGTTTCACTTCTAGACCTTTCAAAAACAAAACAAAACAAAACCAAGAAAACCCAAATATCATGTCAAACTAAAAGAGCAATAGCATTAAGCCTGGGGCTTCAAGCACTCTTTCTGAAGAGCAATGAGCACTACCTCACCCCTTCTCATTGCTGGGGCCACCCAGATCCCATGACACCCAGGTTCCTGATGTGCTTTGCTCTACAGCTGTCTTCCAGCTCAGTTCTTCTTAACTCCCACACTCAGCCCATGCCCTCTGGGAGAGTAGACAGCCATGTGTGGGGACACACACACACACACACACACACACACACACACACACACACGCGCGCACGCGCGCACGCACGCACGCACGCGCACACACACACACACACACCTACCTCCCAGAAAATAATCCCTATCCTAGCACAGCAATTGGACATTTAGATTGTTTCCATAATTTCCCCTTAAAATATTACTTTTCCAGGAAATGACTAACAGAAATGCTGTCCTTCTGTTCCTACACAGAACATCTTCAGTCCTCTTTTCTCCCAATAAATATGAAATAAAGAGTTTATTCCTTTCTTTCGCCCTTTTCAAAGCGGCGTTCATTGTGATTTCTTCTGTGCACAGTGTGCATTTGTCCCTGTTGCCTTCAATTTTGTTCTTGAGGTGAATGAAGGCTGGGAGCCTGCGATGGGCAGAGGCGTGGCTCCTCTGTAGCGATGCAGGCACTACTGCTTCCTCCTCTTCAGACCGTCTTTTGGGCCCCAAGTGCTGGCCCCATGCTGCTGCTTCTTGGCGAGATGGTGCACAGGTTAGGGATAAAACAATTAGGATACAGCATATGGCTAAAGGGGTGGAGACTGGTGCAAGAGGCTGGTAAGCAGGATGGGGACACAAAACCAACTTAACAAAAAATAACCACACTGAAAGCATCCACCTATTAAAATGTGTTCCAGGCTATGAATGGACTAGCCTGCCTTCTGTGAGACTGCTTGCTACGCTACTGCAAAAGTGTAGGAATCAAAAACATTAATTTGAAATCTTACAGCAGCCACCTGCTGGTCTAGCCCAGCAGCACCACCCACACTGCATCCTCGATTAGGGCTCGAGCACCTACAGAGTGAAGGGCATTTCCTGCTGGAGTTTCCAGGCTGGAGGAAGGCCTTCCAGAACCTTCTAAGAGGCCTGTACTCTTCCTTATGGAACACTCCCACTGGCTTAAGAGGTCAGTTCCCTGTCCTGTCACCACCGACCTCTCACGGGAGCACAAACGCGACTGTCTTTGCTCCACACTGACTAGAAGTACACCTGTGTATGGAAGAATTCAGTGTGTTATTTTGCTACTGAGAGTAATAACAATAAAAGATGTTTAAGAGTAATTTCAACTACATTCTCAGTCAGCAAAGCACTCATAATGGATTCCTATTTTATTCCCCAAAGAGGAAAAAAGGACTGAGAAGTTCCTATTGGCTTCTCCCGTCTGCCTTCCCTTCTCAGCTTCCACCTCCCACGTGTTGGGGACATGCGTGGTGGAGAAGGTGAGAGGCGTGCTATTAGTAACGGAGTGAAACAAACAGCAGCTCCTCTCTCCTCCGGAAAGCCCCGGGGAACCAGAGTTCCTGATGGGTTTTTTCTTTTTGTTGCACTGCGAACATTTCGTGCACACTCAGCGGGCTGGTGGAACACTTACACCCTCTCGACAGCAAGAAACAGACAAGAGGGCTGCCACCTGCAGGGACTGTGTGGGCCAGTCCTGCAAACCCAACATGCCATGGTTTATGGAGCCTTCATTCCCTGGGTCGCTACTGTGGCCTCAGTGTGGAGGGTTCATGGCACCTTGTCCCCGCTGTTGTTTCTGCTTCTGCTGCATTAACAACTGCTCCAGAGCGGAGGGTCCAGGATGCATCATGGAACTGGACCAGATAGACTGAAAAATAGCCCAGAAAATTGTCAGCAGAGGTCAAATGTCTTGGTCATCTGACAGGGACTTATTTTAAATCCTAGCTAGTCCTAAAGGTATTTAGAGTTTATGTCCTCTAAATCCCAAACAACTTAGCTCTAAGAAAAAGTCACAAAAAGACTCATTCCTTAGATTATTTTAAAACTTCAAACAGTGAAAGTACAGTTTTTAACCCCAAGACAGAGTTTCCATATGTACCCTAGACTGGCCTGGAAAGATTATCCCTTCTAGCTATACCATTCTGAGATTACAGCTAGTACCACAACCAGATGAAATCATGTTTTAAGTTTTTCTACTAAAACTCATATGGCATAACAGAGTAAGTTTACTATAAATGTTTTAGGCAAACAAAACATTTAAAATTATATACTCTTAATTGGTCAAATAATTATATACTCTTAATTGGTTAAATCAATCACACCAAGATAAACCAAAATTTTAAGACAAGGATGAAACTAAACTGTTTACCTTTCTGGACACCCTGACACCACACTGAGTTAGCCCTCATGGAGGAAAGCAGAGAAACTTCCACAGCAGGAGACTCGTGAAATCTACTCACCTTTAAGTTTTCCATGAGGACAGCGGAGGAATCCTCCATGGAGGGGCCGTGGCCTGTCCAGGTGCCACTTGGAGTGCTAGCCTGATGCCAACTGCTCTCAGATGATGATGTTGCTGAGAGATAATCAACGCCAAAACCACCCATGGCTAAGAGATGAAAGTGGGTAAGAATTCAGAATGTCTTATCAGTGGCCAATATCAAGCTCCAGGCAAAGTTAGAGCAAGTCATATCCTTTTTGCCTGGTAGAGAAAGAAATGGGATCTACCTGGTTTATCAGTTTTCCACCGATCTGCAGGCCGCCTATCCCTGTTATCTGGCGTTCCAATGGGTCCAAAATTAGAGAATGGAGCAGAATTATGGTTATGTGTTGGAGGAGAACTGGGCAGGCTGCTTGGGTTAGAGGAATGAGGAGACTGGCTGGCTGGTGTTGAATGATCTGTTAAATAATAATAACATATGGATATTAACAAGTGTTTCACAAACCAAACCAAGAGCTATTTCCTTTGGATGTGGTCATCCAAATGTGAATGAGAGCATTACAATAAAGCTTTGGAGAAAAGGCCACCGAGGCAGCCTGCCAGATCACTAACATGTCGGAGTGCATACATCATCCAAGTCCACCTTACAAAGAAAACAAACTGCAGGAAAATTTATCAGACATGCAGTTCTGACCTGTTTCACTTACATATTTACAATTTTTATCCATCAGAATGAGAATATCTTGATCTTAAGAATTATTATAAATTAGACTTTATGAAACTGAAACAAAAGGGGCATCTTGGCAGTTAAGAGCGCTGGGCACTTTTCTATAGAACCAGGGTTTGATTTCCAGCACCCAAAATCAAAACCATCTATAATTCCAGTTCTAGGGGTTCCAATACCCTCTTAGGGCCTCCATGGGCATTGCACACATGTGGTACACAGACGTGCAGGCGAATGCTTACACACATAAAATAAAAATAAATCCCCAAAACATTTTTAAAAAGACAAAGAAATATGATAATATAGAATCTGACCAATTCTTACTCAATATGGATGAAAAGAAAAGGCAAATTTTATAATTTAAGGACTAGTTGATACCTGAACTGGCAGGAAGTGATGGAGACCAAGGGGTCCCTTCAAAAAGGGAGTACAATGATGTTTCTTGGGAGGCAACTGAGGGGTTCAGTTCTGCCTTGGAGCTGGTTGTCAGGTTTTTCCCATACACTTCATTGAACATACTGCTGTTTGGATATCGTTCCTGAAAGATGTAAGTTAACAGTCCAGAAAGATATGAAGAAAGGCAGCATCACACCCACGGATGCTCAGCAGACCTAAAGCTTTCTTAGTAAGACAAACTCCCAAGACGTTAGTTAGTTAGTGAAAGTTATTCTTTCACTTTTGTCTTCCTCTTTACCTTTCTTTCATTCTGTATTTTGCTTTCCATGTAAACTATCTGAGGCAAAAAAACTGGGTTATTTATTTGACTGAACGACTAAGCTCTAAGAAATTCAGCATAAGAAACTTAAAAGGCTCAAATTCATGATCTACAGGTCATCAGTCTGCCCTAATCAGACAAAGGAGGTAAAATTAAGACTCAAAAAATACTACTACACGGAAAAGAAGAAAATAATCTATACTAAAAACACTAAGCAAGATTCTTAACTTTACGTACCTGATTGACAGAGAATCCAGTGAGGGACAAGAAAGAAGATGAATGTGACATGAGTTCTGAAGGCTTCTCCAATAAGGATTTCTTTAGTCCCAGAAAAAAACAAAACAGTGATTCTTTCCATTTTAAAGTAAACGGATTATCAAAGCAAAAGATTACCATTATCAGTCCCGTGTGTACAGTGTAAGACTCGGGAAAGGTTAAATTCATATCTGTCAGTATGATAACACCAACTATGTGCCGGTTGCCATAGGTGAGGCAGAACCTTCTTTCTTAGGTTTATTTGGTCCAGTGCAGAGATGCAGGCAGAAACCAGGAGAGCCTGAGGTATGACCCTCAGGAATTCCCTTAGCAAAAGATGATAAATCATCCTGGCACGTTTTACTCCCTAAAATGTTAAGAATATTAATGACTTTAAAAAAAGCCATTTAAAACCATTTTGATAGCTGGTTTTGTTTTCATGCTTCCTAAAGCAGATATACTTGTGACATACATTAAACTACTAAGTTGAGATTCTATTTAGTGGCCCTAAGGAAGTTACTGGAGTAGGGGCGAGAAAGCTGGTTTCTCTAAATGCATGCTATCATTAAATAGCAGTTTAATAATGTGCTCAACACCCATTACATGTAAAGCATTTTACATATCATGTTACTATACAAATATTACCTTATCAACTATGTTAAGAACCAGAAGGGCTCTTGTTTTCCATTTTTTTTTTTAAACATGCAAAAAAGGAGAAACATTTCAAGGCCCCACTTGTTCTAGCATCAGCTCTGTTTCCAATCAAATGGGCAGGAATAAGTAAGAAGAGTTCACGGACAAGAACAGTGGACACAGGCACCACCTGCAGTCTCAAACACCAGCAGAAAGGTACAAGACAGGACACGTGTAAGGCAACAGGACAGCAGCCGAGCCGCTGAAGCTCCTATGCTCTATCCCCAGGGAGGGAAGGGAGAAACTATCATAAAGCTATTTTTATTTCTCCTGATTCTATGATTAATACAATTCAATTCTAAGTATTTTATTGCCCTCTATTTATGGGAAAGAAAAAGTTAGAGAAAAAAAAGTTCAAAATCATTTTATGTTGTATTAAGTAAGATGTAGCAAAGGGGAAGGGATTTCATGATGTATACCTTCCTTCCATTATTTATACCCCACACCCTAAATTAAAATATGATGCAAATACTAGTGAGCATAAAGAATGACATTCTACAGGTTGAGTTCTAGAAGACTGTTTTAAAACAGGTATCAGTAACCAATTCTTACATTTTATTCTATATTATTCTAATCATTTGCATTCTGCATTCATTTATAGTACTCTAACTGTTCCCAGAGAGTTTCATTTTTACCCATTCTGTTTTATGATTCCAACTTTGAATTCAGATTAGTGCTCTTTTATGGTTCAGTGAGTTGAGCAAGAAAGAGCCATCAATCAGTTGTAAAATGTGGAAGGTATTTCCTTTAATATTTAGAATACACTTGACTTGTGAGTTCAGGTATACATATTACCTAAAAAAGGAGTTAACTGGCCAGCATCACACAGAGTATATGCAGACCAGTGCAAGATGCTTTCTGGCTAACCCATATCTGGGCTATGACTATAATCTGGGGGAACTAGAGTCAGTACCATTGCTACTACATTATCAGGTTAGTTTCAGGCAATACAGAAATATACTTTATATTCCCATAAAGAGAAAAGCCCCAGAAAAGAAGAGCTCACCTACACCAAGTATTATAAAAGCCTCAGAAAAGAAGCTGTTAGAGAAAGCAGCAGAGTTATGTCAAATACATACAAAGAGGCTTCGTCCAGGAAGAGAGGCGAGAGGACCCAGCAGAGCTGGGTAAAGATCAGGAGGGTTAGAAAAGATCAGCTCTTCCTCTTCCTCCAAGGCAGCCAGACTCTTTAACAGGTCCGGAGGAAGCAGAGGGGAGCTCTTGGGATCCTAGTGACAGAAAGGATCACTGTGAGATGCAATTAAGGACAAAAGCACATAAGAATAGTTAGTAGCATGATCCTCGTTAGTATAGTGGTAGAAAAAAAAAAAAAGAATAGTAGCATGATTAGTTGAACAACACAACTAAAGCCAAGAGTAGAGGCGTAATTAATTGTGATGTAGCATACAGACCAAAAAGCTGAAACACAAATGCAAAGTGACACAGCCAACAGAGAAGACCGAGTCCTAGAAGAGTAAGCTATGACTAGAGCAGGACATAGGTTAAGGCAGCTAGTGAGTAACATGACACAGAAAGCAGCTCTTTCAAAGTTATACACCTGCTTCTCTTGAATAACAAGAGAAAGGAGATAACTGACTTTGTTCCACTTAAGAAAGCAATTTGTTTAAATATCCATGAAACCTATTTTTAAACTTAGACAACTCAACCTAAGTAAGGAGCTCTTCTCAGAATTATCTATCATGATGCCATTAAATTATTCTTCTGTCACACCAGTACAGTTCACTAATCAACTATTGAACTCTTCAGGTCCCCAAACTAAACATACGACTCTGAAGAGGCCAAGTCCTTTACAATGCCCATTTTTGATAAACTTCAGTGAATCAACTTGAGAAATCCTAAAGCTCTGCAACCCTAGGCCCATCTTCATGGAACACGGTGATAGGAAGGAACACACACCTCAAATGGCATCCTGGGCACAGGGTCCTGCTCTGGACGGAAGACTCCTGGGGACCGTTTGCTTCTGCGGTCCATATTTGGTTGCTGTGCCATTACTGCTCTGTTATCAGCCATGCTGTAGGAAGAATCCCAGTAGAACTCTGGGACCTTGACTTCTGAGGGATTGTGGTTATATGGCTCCATGGGGAAAGGCTTCATTTTTTTCTCTAGAGGCTGCTGCTGTATTACAGGAGATTGCAATGACGGCTCAAACAGTTTTATAGGGTCTTGGGTCTGAAGGTAGTAGGGCTGTTTCACAGGCATAATTTTCCCTAGTGGGCCTTGAACCTGAGGGGGATTCCACAGCTGTTTGGAGGCATCTGCCTGTTGATACTGAAAAAAGAGATGGCTGTCAACAAGTCGAAGATAAACTGCAATCTTACTGATAGACAATACTCAGGATTCAGAGAGTAAGTTTATGATATTTTATAACTAAGACTCTAGAAAAAAAGTTTCCTTAGTCCTTAAGATTTTTCAACACTCAGCAATTCTGAGAAGGACCTTGAATTTCCATCTTTATTCAGTTCAATTATTTAAGAAGTTCAATGAATGTGTATGTGAGACAATGTGCTTCACCCTTCTGTTTCTTGTGTTCTAAGGACATACCATTTAAGATTGGCATCACATTCATCTCACCACCTCTTCAAGATAACAATTCTATTTCAATTCTGTTATTTATGTTCAAGTAAGAAATATTCTGGCACAGGGGATGGGGAGGATGAAAGCTGGTAAAGCAAGAACCTGAGTTCTGTACCCAGAACCCATGCAAAAATGCTGGTCATGATGGCACAAGCTTACAATCTCTGTGCTAGAGAGCTGGAGACAGGAGGACCTAGGGCCAGCTAGACTAGCCTAATTGGTAAGCTCCAGTCAGTGAGAGACCCCGTGTCAAAGGACGTGAAGGGCATTTTTAAGGTTGACACTACGGCTGTTCTCCAGCACAGACACTCATGCATATGCATCCACCTACATCCTATACACTCACACATTCACATTATGAAAATAAGATTTACAGAAAATCTTTAATAGAATGAACAATTAAGTAGCATGGAAAAATGATAGTCAAGATCTAACACACCACCCTTTAAATAAAGCAAGAAGGTAAATGTTCAAACTTCCCAACAACACAAAGAATACTCTTGTATTCACACAATCACGGTAAGCCTAAGCAGGAACAACCTTAAAATTTAACTAGTATTTATTAATGGCCAAACACTGAATTCTCTCGGCATTTCTCACTATTCTAGCTGGCTATACGCACAACTGTTGCCTACCTGCTGGAATCCAGAGTGATGAGGTGGGCTTTTCCCCAAAGCTGGTATGACTTTTGTTGGGGATTGCTGTTGCTGAGCTAGAGCTTGAACCTGCAACTGGCTTGTAGACTGTGCTGTTGGCTGAGCTGGTAAAGATGTAAGGGGTGTCTGGGAAGGTGGCTGTGATTGTTGAGGTCCCTGGTTCATTGGCCCTGGTCCAGAGGGCCGTTGCTGGCTGTAAGGAATGTGGGACTGTTTCCCAGCTTGCACCTGGTTTCCTGTTGGAGAGTGAGCTGTAGACTGAAGAAAGGTTCCTGGGACAGAAACACCAGCTGGGAAGGTGTAACCTGAGCCCATAGAGAATGCCACAGGAGGGGGGATAACATATGTTGGGGGCGGGAACCCTTCAAAACAGAAGAACACAGCTTTAGTTCCAAGAAACTTAACAAAAGAAAGGGGACAAAATTTGAGGGGAGTGTTTCTAACACATTATAAAAGCAACAGTCAACCACGCATGGTTTAAACTCAAATTGAGAAATACAGACTATAACTTTTCCTTTACATATTAATCAGACTCTCCTAAAGATGCTTCTCATGCTTAATGATAACAATTCCTTCATGGTAACTAACTACTACTTATATGTAAACTATAAAAAAATTTGGCTCAACAAGAATCCTGTAAGTATTAGAGAACTTAAACTTCTTTCTCTTATACATCATAGTTAGTAACATGACACTAACGATACAAAGCATCCAAGAACTGAACAGAAACTCCACACAGCTGAATTAGGTAGAGAATGTGTACCTACCTGGTCGGCTGGGAAGAGGAGGGAAAGCTCCGGGGTGATGAATGGGGATGAACTGAGAATTATTTGCTTGACTTGGAGTTTGAGTGACAGGTGTTTTCCTGGCTTCAGACACTGGAGTCTTTCTTAGTTCCGTCTGGGATTTTACCTATAATCAACAGAAGCAAAACTAACTATAAAAAGGTCCCCATGTGTTAGGAAAAACCACCCACTCTAAGAAAAAAATTTAAAATCTCATTATGTCCAAAGTATGCCGAAGAAACTTAAGTCATTTAAGTTAAATACAGGAAAGTCAAGATAAATTACCAGTTAAAAAAACAAAGGCTTAGATTTACTAGTAGGGTTATTTTGCTTTCACATAACCACAGAAAAACTAAATAACAAAAAGGAAAATACAAACCATTTGTTGTATGAGATACCTCATGTCAATAGGCTAAAAGCCTTGCCTAAGATCTTCAGCCATTTGGTAAGGGTCTCTTCATGCTGAATTGTGATTTAATGAAAGCTATTATTTTACAGGTGACATATAATGGCTCTCAGTTTAATTTCAACTAGGGAGCACTCACTCAAGGCTCTTTAAACGTGTAAATACTTCCAGCAGCAACAAACAGGCCCAAAGTTCTTAACATCAAGCCAATAAAGAAACGCCATGTGCAGTGTTCGAGGGTGAGCAAAAGGCAAGAAAATAGACAGCAGTGGCCGGGCAGTGGTGGTGGCGCATGCCTTTAATCCAATCCTAGCACTTGGGAGGTGGAGGCAGAGGCAGGGGGATCTCTGTGAATTTGAGCCTAGTCTACAGAGTTCTAGGACAGCCAGGGCTATACAGAGAAACCCTGTCTTCAAAAAACAAAAAGGGAAAGAGAAGGGAAAGGAAAGGGGAAAGGAAAAGAAAGAAAAAGGGGAAAGGAAAGATGGGAGAAAGGAAACGATGGGAAGGGAAAGGTAAAGAAAAATACAGTAGGGCTGGAGAGATGGCTCAAGTGGTTAAGAGCATTGCCTGCTCTTCCAAAGGTCCTGAGTTCAATTCCTAGCAACCACATGGTGGCTCACAACCATCTGTAATGAGGTCTGGTGCCCTCTTCTGGCCTGCAGATATACACACAGACAGAATATGAAATAATATCATAATAAATAAATAAATAAATATTTTTTTTTAAAAAAGAAAAATACAGTAGTTAATCGAAAAAGAGCTGACAATATTATGTAATGTGAATTGTGTGCCAAATTTTTGTTCTTATTTGTATTGTTGAAACAGATCTGCTAAGCCTTGGGTAGCTTAGAAGTTGCTATGTAACCCAGGCTGGCCTCATACTTGTAGCAATCCTCCTGCCTATCTTCTAAGTGCTGGGATTACAGGCAGGCACTGCCATGCCTATATGCCAGGCTTACTTTGTTATCTATTAGTAGATTTGAAATGGATAGAGGACAGAAAAGGAGATTTATTATCAGCATGGCTCTTACTGGGAGGCCACTACAGAAGACATATAGAATATGCTGGACTTAGTCCCCAAACGTAAGTCTAGTTAACTTGATGGTAGGTGTGGGAAGTCCTTCTGTCTATGTGTTGCTTTTATTGGTTAATGAAAAAAGAAACTGGCTTGGCCTGATAAGGTAGAACAGAGCTAGGCAGGAAAACTAAGCTGAATGCTAGGAGAAAGGAAGCGGAGTAAAGGAAAAGCCATGGAGTCGCTGTGGAGACAGATGTGCTAAAACGACCTAGTGGTAAAAAGTTAGAGCTAATGGGCCAAACTGTGATTTAAATAATATAGTTTCTATGTGATTATTTTAGGGCTAAGCGACCGGGAACCAACAAGCCGCGTCCCTTCAACAGATGGGATTTTGCTTTGTTATTTTTTTTTAATATTTATTTATTTATTTATTTATTTATTTATTTATTTATTTATTTATTTATTTATTTATTTATTAAGCCTGCAGGCCAGAAGAGGGCACCAGATCTCATTACAGATGGTTGTGAGCCACCATGTGGTTGCTGGGAATTGAACTCAGGACCTTCGGAAGAGCAGGCAATGCTCTTAACCACTGAGCAATCTCGCCAGCCCCTGCTTTGTTATTTCTTTACCTTTCCTTTGTACCCTTTGTTCAGGTCATTCCCTACATGTATGTGACTTGGAAGGTGGCTTCGTCAGTAGAATGCCTGCAAACATGTGAACTAGAATTCAACCTCCAAACCCACATAAGCATGCCAGGCGTGGTGACGTGCACTTAGAATCTCATCAGGGAGAAGGCTCACTTGCTGGTTAGTCAAGCCTAACTGGTGAGAACTAGGTCAACAAGAGACTGTCTCAAAGAAAACAGATGGCCTTCCTGAGGCTGATACCTGCTGTTGTTCTCTCACCTTCAGATATGTACACATGTGTGTAACAGCAAACATACAAACCATACAAAGTGTGCTCACACAAACACTAAAAAAGAAGGGAACCACATTTTACTTGTCCCCCCTTCTATTAGGCAGTAAACTGAGGTATGTATCCTCATTTACAAGAACCATCTAGGAGAATTTCCCACAATGAACTATCAAGTCACATAGCTATTTAAGTAGTCACCAAAACATTAATGGTATTAATAAAACAGTCAAGATCCTTTTACACTATATAAAATTACTGGTATCTCTTTGGAAAGGCATAAAAAAAGGCTACAGAATAGCTGGGAAATGGTTTTCTTAGCAAGACTTGATATTACTCCAGGATATTACTTCATACAACACTACTGGCTGGAACAGGTATAATGCCAAGAAAAGGTGCTTCAGTCTTTTACAAAAAAGCTTTACTTTGTACAGTGATTCTTTTATTTATTTATTTTTATATAGATTCACTATGTAGCCCTGGCTAGCCTGGAACTTACTATTCTGATCAGGCTGGTCTTTACCTCAAAGAACCACCTGCCTCTGTGCTGGGTTTAAAGGTATATATATATATATACTCTAAGTAAAAAAAGACAACAAAAGCTATAAAGCTGTAGTAAACCTGATTCTACTGGATGCTATGAAACCTGAAAACTCTTCTGAAATATTAGTAAGTGATAATTATACTTTCCAAAGAAAAATACAATCTGTGTGGAGCGTTTAAAGAGAACTCCCTCAAATTGATAAACGAGCCATCTACCACAGCTCTTTATATACCTTCCTATGCAGTCAAAGAATGCACTTAAACTTCAGAATGGCCAATGTACCCATTTTTATGAACAAAGAGAAACCTTGCCTTTTGTATGAGCCTTCCTCTACCTGCTTTATAGTTCAAATACAGCTTACCTGCACTGCCACACTCTGCTTTCCTGTTTCCTGTAACTTTCCTAAGGTGCATCTCCTGGTCTCAGCTCTCCTCTTGCTGCTGTCCTTCTTTCCATCATCCTTAGTTACAGTTATTCCTTTGCTACAGTCCCTGCTCACCTCTTTGGGAGGAAAGCTTCTTCCTTGGTCTCTGTTCACTTCTCGTGGCTTAACATTCTCTTTGAAGGTGACCACTGGTTTTTCTCCTGGGTCACAGTTGTTGCTTGGATTTCGGCCTGTAGACAGCACTGACTTCAGTCCCGGGCTTCCGTCAGTAGCTAGTGACTCTATCACAGATGTTTCTTGTAGGATGAGGTTCTCTTTGGTTTCACTGGGGTCTTCTAATATTAATTCTGGAATTTCTGTGATAAATAACAATTTCCCTACCTCATTTTCACACTGAATCAACCTAAAAAAAAGCAAGAATATGGATTTATTATGAAAAACAAACTAACTTCAACAGGTGAATATATTTTTAGGCCAAAAAAAAAAAAAAATGTGATGGAAAGAGAACAATACAGATCCAGACAGCACAGACAATATTATTCAGTAACCAAGACTCTAATGAGTACATTTCACATCACCACACTCCATTCATTATTCTCCTGCCCTACCCGTGTAATAACTGGTTATATTTACAGAGACTTATGATACTAATCTAAGTCCTTGACATAGCCTATAAGGTAGTTATAGATACTTATTTTAAAGAAAGGGAAGCTGAAGCTCAGAAATGGTAAGTTTAGTTATTTAAGCATGCAAGCATCCAAATGTACCGAGCATAGCAGAAATTTGAATACAAGCATGAAATAATATTAACTGTCTCTGAAAAGCACACAATCCACCAGGAAGATGCAAGAAACACAGACCTAGAAAAGAACAGAGCTAGAAATAACTTGTATTCTTTCCCTACACCAGCCACCACCTTCTGCTTTGTCTCTAACTAGTATCCCCTGCTCTGCCCTGATTGAAACCCATCAGCACATCCTTGCCATACAAATCACTCACTGAACCTGAGACTGTCCAATTAAATTCAAATGATACAGATGGCCTGTAAGCTGGAGCAGCACACAATAAATAAGACAAGACTAATTCTTCTTATCACAGATAACAGGTAGTGTAATAGTAAGAAGAGAGACATTTAAATAAACTATGATCACCAGGGTGATACACTACAAATATCGACTTAGTTCATCATCAATAATATTTACACCAAAGTTGAAAATATACATGAGGCACATGTCTGTCTGTGCTGACAAAGCGATCAAGAAGGAATGTAGGAGAAAGCCATGAGCATACCTTGGCTGATTGTCAGCAATCCATTTCCCTATGGAGATCAAACGCTGCTGTCGTATTCGTCTCTGCTGACCTTCTTTGTCTCCTGTAATACCCTGATGGCCTTTGGAAAAATCCAAGTTCCTAGAAAGGACAGAGTACATTTAAGAAGATTAAATACTTAAGAAATTTTCAAGACAACCAAATGCAAAAACTTCAAGATGTTTCTCACACAGGACATAGACCGCATATAATCAGTGGTGTTTGCTTGATTTTATACTTCCAAAGACTTCAAATACAAGAAACAAAGCAAAAACCAAATATCAAAGTTTATTATATTAATGTAGTATTTTTACTTTCTAGGTAAGAAACGAAAATAATCTAAGTTTTTCTTATTAATGATTCTTTTATTACAAGAATAAACTATTTTTTTGTTACTTGAATTGGGTCCTAAGATTAAACCCAGGTCCTTGTCCATGCCACGCAAATGTTCTATCACTGTATGAAGACCAAGCAATTTTATAAATACCTATTTTCTAAATAATTTGACTAAAAAATAATCATAATGTTAAAGGTCTCTGAAGCACATTGATTATTTTTTATGTGTGTGAGTGTTTTGCCTCCATGTATGTAGCACATGTATGCCAGATATTCCCAGAGATCAGAAGAGAGCAGATCCCCTAGGACTAGAGGAGTGTTAAGTGGTTTTCGGTTGCCTTGTAGGTACCTTGTAGGAATCAAACCTGGATCCTGTGCAAGAACAAAGAACCGCTCTTACCCATTTATTCTACTCCTGCGATGCCTGCTAAAAACAGTGTCAGTGTACTTTAAGACTTCTACTCTGGGCTGGAGAGATGGTTCAGTGGTGAAGAGCACTGGCTGCTCTTCCAGAGGTCCTGAGTTCAATTCCCAGCCACCACATGGTGGCTCTCAACCACCTATAATGAGATCTGGTGCCCTCTTCTAGCCTGCAGGCATACACGCAAGCAGAACACTTTCTACATTGAAAAATTTCCTAAATCAGGAAAATGTGCAAATGTCATAAATTATATAGATAGATGTCTAAACCAATGTGAAAAAGGAGTTCCTAAAATCTCTTGTGAATAATTTTAAAAGAAAAAGAATTATTTAAGTCAGGGGTGATGGTGCATGCCTAGATGCATTTGGCATTTGGGAGATGGAAGAAGGAGGACAGCAGGTTTGAAAACAGCTGGGCTACAAAGTAAAGCCATGCATATCTCCAAATCCAAAGCCATGAAGAAAGCTAACAGCTGAAGGGCACACAAAGTGAGAAAAGTCCCTACCTTCAGGATTAAACCCGATAAGCCTTATAATAAAATATACAAAGAATAAAAAAACAAAGTGAAAGAAGAATGGAGTTCCTTTTTTAGAATGTTCTTGTAAAATTGTTGTGTTTAACACAGAAGGAGATAACGCGCACACACATAGAACAACTACAGGTATCTTTTCCTATCGCTCTTGGCCTTATTCCCTTGAGATGGTTTCTCACTGAACTTGAGTTTTACATTTTTATTTATTTTGTTTCCAGTTACACACTGCAACAACTTCACAGCTAGTTACCTGAAAGAAGGTCTTAAAGCCAAGAATCCTTGTAATTCAAACTCTTCTGGAAGAGGTGTGGCTAAAGAAAGAAAGACAACAAAATTTGTAAACATTTCAATTAAAATCCCATTATTTGGAAGAGTAATATTTACAATATGAAAATAGTGAATAAAAAAAGATATCAAAAGAATGTGTGATGTCCATTCTCTGCTTTCGTAGGTCACACTCTGCTAAAGACAAGTCATCCAACAAAAGCCTGCATGACAGCTTTGGTACCTAGATAATCCCCTGAAATTCAAATAGGAAACACTCAAGGAGCTGGCACAAAGAACTTCCTCATCAGCTGTCTCAGGAAATAGAGCTTCAGTTGGGTGTGGTAGTGCACGCCTTTAACCTCAGCACTCAGGAGGCAGAGGCAGATAGATCTCGGAGTTTGAGGCCAGTCTGGTCTATAGAGCGAGTTTCAGGTCACTCAGGGCTACACAGAGAAACCCTGTCTTGGAGGAAGGGAGAGAGGGAGAGAGGAAGGGAAAAACAAATTAATAAGCCAAAAGCTTAAAAAAGCCAAAATTAGAATACAGAACTTCAGATCAGATCTACTAACCCAATGTTCAGGCTATAACATGACCAGTTAGTTATCCAGTGACATTACTAATGTCATTGAGAGCTTATAAGAAATAGCCTAAAAAAAGATCCAGGCGACTCAATGCAAATTACTAATAGAGAAGAGAGTGAAGCTTTATGTTGCTCAGTGCAGCACTATGTACGAGGAAAATTTAAACTATGAAAGTACATGCATGTGCACACGTATATTTGTGTTATCAGTGGAGATCGGAGGACAACCTCAGGTGTCACCCTCAGGAATGCTGCCCACATCTTCTGAGAAATGGTCTCTTATGGGCTGGAGCTCATCAATTAGGTTAGACTGGCTAGCAAGTCTTATTCCTATGGCTAACAGAATTCCAAGACTTGGAGCCCTAGGAATCTTCTTGTTTTTGGCTTGCTGGTTCTGGGATTTCAGGTATGCTAGGAATTATTCATGTGGGTTCTAGGTCTGCAAACTCTAATTTCAAGGAATCCAAACCCTTCTGCTGACTGCTGCATGCACCAGGCAATACATGGAATGAATATGAATATATATATATATGTAGGCAAAAACTCATACATGTAAAATATATAAATCTTAAAACAAACAAACAAAAACCCAGGACAACTTGCAATGATAAAGAGACGGGGAAGAAAAGAATAGAACTAAAATGTCATGAATGCCTACTGTAAGGCCTATAAGAGAAGCTATATGCTGAGGGAGTTCAGGAGAATTATCCACATCTACCTACTTCATCAGTACCAGAAGTCAGAGCTTCTTTGAAATACTGAATTCAAGTAAAAGAAACATACTTCACCAAAAGCCCGGGCTCCCTGGCTTTCAACCTACCCCGTGTGCTAGAGAACCACAAAACAGTACACAATTTAGGCAGCTCTTACCATTAGTACTTGAAAGATCATCTTCATGGGGATGGAAACTATTTAGAAGAGAAATTAGCCAGGGCCAAATGCTGCAAATTAAAAAAATTTGTATTTTATTTTTATATGAGAAACCAGAACATTAATAAATTATAAAAATGGCATCTATTTAGAGTTCCTGGCCTAATTTATTAAACAAAACCAAAGTTTTAGAGTTCACGTAAACAAAAATTTTATGTCAAAAATAGCAGTATCTAAAAACCTGTACTACAAAATCTACATTAATATCAAAAGGAAACTATGTATCCCATTCATGACAATATAAAAAAAGAAGGTACTTATGTAAAGAGAAAGAATTTGGAACTAATGAGATCAGGGGTCTTAATGAGATCCCATCATTTATTAATAAGTCACTTCTGTGTTCATACCAGGTTAAAGTAGTAAATTCAGAAACTTAAACAACTAAGATATGCAGGAGAGGAACTTTCTACCACTGCAAAATCTTTTTGAAACATTTCTACAATCAAAAGTACACTGAAAATGTCATTCATCACTAAAATAAAAAGTATTAAAGAACTGTCTCAAATGTTTCCAGGTAGTGGTGGCACAGACCTTTAATCCCAGCACTCGGGAGGTAAAGGCTGGCAGATCTCTATGAGTTTGAGGCCAGCCTGGTCTACAGAGTGGGTTCAGGACAGGCTCCAAAGCTACAGAGAAACCCTGTCTCAAAAAAAAAAAAAAAAAAAAACAAAAAAACAAAAGATTTTTATGCCAAGTTCATTCTGAAATGTAAAAAATACCTCTTCATAATATAGCAACGGCAGCCTGGTCTACAAGAGCTAGTTCCAGGACAGGCTCCAATACCACAGAGAAACCCTGTCTCGAAAAACCAAAAAATACAGCAACGGGGCAATACAGGAGTCACAAATTTCTATCTAAGACTTGTGTGTCTCACATGAAGAATTCAAAAATAAATGAAAGCATGCATAGAAGTTTTCATTTCAATTTCCTTAGAGTAGGCAGAAAACACAGTCTTCATGTGTTCAAGATTGTTTTAGAAGGCAGTTCTCCTATGTCTATGAACATCAAATGAAACCACCTTAAAACGTAACACTTACTACTGCCTTTCATCCACCACTGCTTCCTGAAAGATTCGAGGTCGGAGTCTTAGCCAGTCCATGGAGACCTTGACTGCAGGAAGGGGATAGGCATTGTAGGACTCCTGAGAATCGTTCTGGAGAGGACATTTGCACAGGATGCCAAGAAAAGACACTTGGAGAGTAGGGTAGAGAAAAAGATTCAGATTTTAAACAGCACACCAGTTCAAAATATCAACTATGAGTTTTCTGCTATATTAAACACTCATGCATCTTAGTTTCTTTCTAAATAAATTTTCAGCTAGGCATGGGAGCCCAGTTATGCTCCCAATACTTGAGGCTAAATAGGAGGACCATGAGTTTAAGGTCAGCCTGGGAATACACAGTAAGATTATATCAAAAACCAGAAAAGCAGAGAGGAAACATTTTCTTTTCTCTGTTCAAATATTATATAAAGCAGATGAGTATTAATATGGTGGTGGTGGTGCACACCTTTAATCCCAGCACTTTGGAGGTAGAGTCAGGCAAATCTCTATGAGTTCAGGCCAGCCTGGTCTACAGAGTGAGTTCTAGGACAGCCATGCCTGTTACACAGAGAAACCCTGTCTCAAAAGCAAACAAACATAAAAAAGAAAATTCAACCAACCAACCAACCAACAACAACAACAACAACAAACCAAACCAACCAAACAACAAAAAAACTCAAAGAGAATACAGGACTCATTTGGCTATATCTATAACAATGTCTAATTATGCAAACTGCATCTTTCAAAGTTAAATGGTATAATACTCACTAAAGAGGGCCAGCAACTGGGTCCAGCATAGCTGTTCATCTTGGCTGTAACTATGCTGCTCTGTTTCATTGCTAAAGTCACGAAGATGATGAAGTTGAAACAGGTTAATGACAGTGACATGAACTAACTGCTGAGAGTTGAAAGCTTTTTGGAACAGCAGCTTCTGTAACAGGAGACAAAAATACTACATATATTATCAAGAGCAGAATGTGTCTTACACACAAGAATAGTAATTAACTACATTTAGAATCACAGAGTAGTGTAATAGGATTACTGGATGAGTAAACTATCCCACTCTTAATTCCAGTATTTTATAGCTATCTAATGTCTACAAAGAAAACTCTTCTCTAAAAAAAAAAAAAAATCTAGGCACTACCAAACAAACATTTTTGCCCTAAGAAACTGTCCACGTATTGAAAAAGATTTATCAACTTTTATTTTATGAATATTGTTTTCATAAACACCAATACTAATATTAGCCTGTGCACCATATGCATGCCTGGTACCTGAAGAGACCAAAAGATGGTGTTGGATTTCCTGCAAGTGGAGTTATGGATAAGTGTGAGCTCCCATGTAGGTACTAGGAATGGAACTTGGGTTTTCTGGAAGAGCAACCAGCATTCCTAATTGGCTGAGTAATCTCTCTAGCTCTGGAAACAATATATACTTTTAATATGATCTGATAAGATAATGATAATGCTTGGAGCTATACATATATTTAGATATCTTAATCCATTAGAGGTTGCCTTGTAAGAGACATACATATTGAATAAAATGTTTTATTTTAGTTGGGCAGTGGTAGCGCACGACTGTAAACCCAGCACTGGGAGACAGAGGCAAGCAGATCTCTGAGTTCAAGACCAGCTTCATGTACAAAGTGAGTTCCCAGATAGGCTCCAAAGCTACACAGAGAAACCTTGTCTCAAAAAACCAAAACAAGGGCTGGAAAGATGGCTCAGTGGTTAAGAGCATTGCCTGTTCTTCCAAAGGTCTTGAGTTCGATTCCCAGCAACCACATGGTGGCTCACAACCATCTGTAGTGAGGTCTGGTGGCCTCTTCTGGCCTTCAGGCATGCATATAGACAGAATACTGCATACATAATCAATCAATCAATCAATCAATCAATCAAAACAAGTTTTAAAAGGACAAATGATTGAAAGCAGATCTATGCAGTGAAAGAATTCCAAAACTAAGATTCAAGTATTCCTTTAACCCTTGATACATAAGTGTAACAAGATTTGTCCTGAACTTTTCATTTATATGATTTTTACCAAGTTTTATTTACCTAGTAACAATTTTGTTTAGAGTAACCTGCTAAGCAGTATAGAACATTACCACACAGATTCTCATAGCTGGTGGTCTCAATGTAGTTATACTTCTGTTTTAACATCTGTGATGGGAAACTAAGTTCCTAATAAAGTTGACAGCAACTAGGATGGATATATTTTTTAGCTGTAGCCAGTCTTTCCGCATTTCTCTCAGGGGAACAGTCTGGAAGATAGCAGACTCAAGTGTTACTACTCTTCTGGTAAGAACTGACAATACACCAGATGTAGTAGCTTATACCTATAATCTCAGTACTTGGGAAGTTGAGACAGAAAAGTTTGGCATGATTGTAATGACTGCAGCAATTTTGAGGTCAACAGAGGCTACAGTGAGACCTTATCTAAAGAAAACAAAAACCTCAAATAATAAAACCAGAACTGACGATCCTGACAAGATCATTCCTGCAGTTGCAGACCACTGCATGGGGTTCCTGCTGCATCCAACATGTCCGTCGCCTTTACTAAATTCTGAGACCTGTCCCCCCTCCATCCATCTGTCGAGAGAGGCAGAGTCTAAAATAGCCACTGTGAGTTATATAAGCAAAGTCTTCTACATTACTTTGGAGAAAAATTCAGATTTGTTTTTAATAACTCAACCTCCATGTGATCTGCCATTCCACTGTATTTGTTGATAATGTTAAGTTCCTTTCCAAAGACAAACATTACTTAATTTCCTAATCTCTGACAGAATTTTCCAATAAAATTTCTCCTTAAATTTATACACCTATCCTTCTAAATAAGCTAACCATTTATGTCGGTTATACTTTTAATCCAACAAGTCTATTCAGATTCCAATATTCTTTTCTAGACTAAGTAGTTGAGAACACTCAAGTCCATGTTTCTTTTACACATGCAACCCTATAAGTACCATGGCATAAGTTCAAACAGGAAGGAAGGAAACAGAAGAAGACCAGGAAAGATTATTTTGCAATACACTACTTCTATTGCAAATATATCTTATAAACAACGGTTATCTGTAATTATTTTACATTGACTATATTTGGATAATTTATGCTTTCACTGTGCAAGTTTTGTGTTACTGTTTGTTTTGGACAGTTTATCACTATGTAGCCCTGGCTGGGTTGGATGCCATGAAGATCAGGCTGTCCTCAAACTCATAAAGATCTACTTGCCTCTGCCTCCCAAGTCCTGGGATTACATTAAAAGTATGCACCATCCAGTCTAATCAAGTATTTAAACCCCTTAAATGCAAGACTTCTCAACATTTAGTTATAGACAGCTTTTCTATACAAAGGAGTAACCCAGAAATATAAGATTCAGAGTATCTGTTTCACTGCTGATTCCAGAGCCCTAAACATTAATACTGAACAGTCAAATATTACAATATATTTAAGATTCTTAAATACATTTAAAATAAAGCAATGTATATCAGACTGTCTTGTTTCTTAATACATTCCACTTTGACCTGTTTTGTTAGCTGGTGGGGGTGGGGGTCAATGAGAAGGCTGCTACAACATGTATGGATAGCATAGCTCAGGAACTAGGAGTCTGGTCCTCTGGGTGTATCTTAGTGGGAAAGCATTTGTTAAGAAGCTTATACTAGGCCCCCAGTTCCATCCTCAACACCACAAAAAAGACAAAAAGTCTAAGTTAATTCTCTCCAAATCTTAAGGTTTCTGATTTAGAGAAGACAAACATCTTTTGTTTTTAACTCGAACCTTAAACTGTTCTTCCAACTTCTCTCGAAGAGGGCTCAACTTTTCCAAACTCTTACTCAGGTATACATGGCCGTGGAATTTAATAAACGCCTTGATGAAGTCAGAAACACCCCACTTGGTTTTCAACTCATCCCGGCTGAAATGAAAGAAAAACCTGCATGAATCTTAAACAGCACAATTAGCAAAACCCATACAACTGGATTTAGCTTGCAAGCTACTTGAGCACCCAATAGACAGGAAAAGGGTCGTCCTAAGTCTAGCTTCATAGCTTACAACTTAGATGAGTCTGCATTTAACTGCAATAAAGCACATGCTGGGTACAAATCAGTAACTGCACACAAAATAATTTTGGTATTAGATTATAGGTTTAGAGATAAAAGATGAAATACATCCCTGGCCAGTATTTCCTGGACACCAAAATTTGAGAGATTAAGATTCCAGGTTACACAAAATTCTCTTAGAAAAAAAGTCAGCCCTACCTTTCCAGTGCTTTAGAAAGTGCTTTCTGTAGATTGGTGGAGGCAGCTGGGAAAGGGAATTTCACAGCAATGCTTCTGCAGTAGTAGAAAATTGTGGTCAGGTGGTCTCCTTTGGAAGAAGCTAAGATAGCCAACTGATTGTAAGGCTGACCTAAAGGAGAAAGTTAAGATTCTAAAGTCACCAAGAACCAATCCTGCTATCAAGATAGACATGTTCAGTTAAATCCTTGAATTAATAATGCAAAGTACTGTTTAAGGCGGATCTCATGACTACCAATTAACAGTTGGGTGTAATGTGAAACTGTACACATCAGTGATGGCACACCCTATCATGGGCAGGTTAAAAAGTCACACAATTAAATATTGAGTATGGTAGTACACACTGTAATCCAAACACTCATGCTCAGGCAGGAGGATCAGAGTTCAAAGGCATATTGGGCTACAAAACTAGACTTTCAAATCCTGTACAATAGGATCAATACAATAAGCACTCATGGATTCCGAAAGGGTTAGCTAGTAAATCTCCTTGGCACTGTGGGTGATGAGGACTCATCACAACCACTCAGCTCTGCTCGTAAAGTGTATCATCAGCTCTACTTGAGATATGCTAGAGTTGCCGGGCGGTGGTGGCGCACGCCTTTAATCCCAGCATTTGGGAGGCAGAGGCAGGCGGATCTCTGTGAGTTTGAGACCAGCCTGGTCTATAAGAGCTAGTTCCAGGACAGGCTCCAAAACCAGAGAAACCCTGTCTTGAAAAACAAACAAAACAACAACAACAACAACAAAAAAAAGAATGCTAGAGTTGTAGAAACATTATCAGATTATATTAATTCCACTTATGCTGGCTTTCTAACAAAGTAACTTAAAGAGAAATTCATTTTTCGGAGTATAAAAGTGAAAAAGGAAGAAATGAAACTCAGTGATCTTGAAATTCAACTTCTGCTGCTTCAACACACTTCAAAAGTAGAGCCTATCTGTTACAGTCCTATAAAGAACAAAGTGACATTGTCAGCCTTAAAGTGGCAGGCCCACTCACCATTGGAGGGGACAAGCTGAGCTGCATGCCTATAGTAAGACTCTGCCTGGCTGGTCTGGTTTCTGTATCGAGCTAAGAAGAAAAAGAAAACTCAGTTTAAAACCAGATAGATATACAAAAATATACACAAAAACCACCAGGAGGGCATGTCCAAAACAGCTAGAGCTTTAAATTCTCAAGATAACAAAGACATTAAAATTACTTTAAAGGCCATTAAAGATAGAAAAATTTAAAACAAATTAACTATAGGATTATGTGTGATGTGTCCATCCAGCCTTCTCTATTTGAGACATTCAGCATGTAACCAATTTTAAAGCTTACCTAGCCCCCATTTTCAGGTCCTCCAGTGTCATGCATCACCAGCTCCCACTATGGACTATGCTGGTGACCTGGAGCCGGCCCACAAGAAGGGGTGAGTTATATGGCACTTAAAAACAAAACAAAACAAAACAAAAAAAACACTGTACAATATGATCTGAAAATTAAATGTTTCTTCAATATCTTAGAGTGATTTTTGAAAAATGCCTCGCATCTACTGCAATATTAAGAAGGTGTGTGCAAAGAAGACATTAAAAGCAAAACCATCCTAAACACACTGTCGCTGCATCTCCTTGCAGAGCTCACTGATATCTTTGATGTGACCTCTCATAATGTCACTCATTTATGGCATTAAGAAATCTAAAATCTACTAATTTAAACACACTAATGTTTCCATTCCTTGTTATTTTAGGACAAAACATAATCCTATAGTTAATTTATTTTATAACCTTTTTAGGTCACCTTAAAGCAATGAACAGAAAGATAAGTTATATAATAACCCCAGATAAAATATATGTGTAACGGAAATACAAATTTAACCTTTGAAAGGAAGCAACATGAAATGAGCTTTCAGTGCATCAGCAGGAAGAAATAACAGACAATCTAGTTCTCAAAGAGGTTAATTTACAAACTTTATTCCAAAGGAGTTCAAGTTTCTAATTTAGAAAATACAGCAACATTTTGATGATTTACCTTTGACTACATTTTTAGCGTTTACTATTTGCCTATATCTGGATCAAATCTGAAAAGAATTTAAATTTTAGTGACTTTTTTCCAAAATTCTTCTGCCAATCTCAAAACACAGAAAAAAATGTAAGTTCTTAAAGGGGATTTTATAATTTCTTCGTATATCAATCTAAACCACACATGCATATAACAGGCTTCTTCCTATGACTATTCCAAAGAAAAGGATGAATGTGTTATTAATGTATACATTAATTAATATAATTTTCAAAGGCTCACCAATGTCTCCAAGGTGGACGAGGCAGTGCTGGCAAATGTAGGAACAGGAGCTGGACTGTGGCTTCACTATGGCGCTGGTGTGCGTCTGTTTATTGCTAATAATTCCCAATTGGGAAGACTTCACACGGCATGGCAAATCTACATTAAACACCGTACACAGTTCCTGTAATAACTGAAGAAAAAACACAAGCAAAATTTAGTAAAGTCAGAATGTTCTAACAGTGAAGTTTACATAGAAGATATGCATCTATGTATCACATGCTGCTGAGACTATCATTCAAATTGTATGCGGGTTAAATTTAATCTTTGATTGGTTGATTCTCATTATCAAAGCATTTTCAGATAAAGCATTTTTAAAAAACCAACACACATACAAAACAAATCAAGTTAAAAATATTTTATTATCCATTTAATTACAAATAGATGAAATTAAAAATATTTACTCAATGTTCAAGTATTTGTATATGTACCACTTGTGTGTATTTTAATTGCTATTTCATCTATTTGTAATTAAATGGATAATAAAATATTTTAAAATTGATTTTGTGTGTGTGTGTGTGTGTGTGTGTGTGCGCGCGCGCGCGTGTGTAAGGGGGGGTGTGCCACATTGTTACATGGCACATGGGCAGAAGTCAGGACAATTTGCAGTTTGTTCTACCCCATGGGCTCCAGGGATCAAACTCAGGTTATCAGCCCTTGTAATGATAGGAATTTAAAGACTATGCACTGAAAAAAAATCTTTGCCAGTTCTTTCTGTGTTGCTTGTCCATACCTATATATTGGCTTTATTTTGGTTTAAACATTTTATTGAATGAAGAAAAAGAGAAAGAATGTCTATTTATTTACTCAATGTGCAAGTATTCGTATATATACCACACATGTGTAAAAAGTCCATGGACATCAGAAGGACCTCTGGGACTCGAGTTACAGAGAGTTGAGAGCTGTTATGTGAGTGAGCACTCCAGTCCTGTGTAAGAGTCAAGTGCTCTCAACTACCAAGCCATCTTTCCAGTCCAAAATAGCAATTTTTCCAAATCATTACGCTTAAAGAAAAGTCCATGAACATTTATTTCTTTGTAAACTGCATCAGGATGTGACTAAGAAAAAGGGAAATATGTGAAAATAATATAGCTTATTTTTCAATCTGAATAAAAAAGATGATTCAATTTCCTAGGTAATTTAAAATCATTTTATGATCCATATAAATTCTACTATGTAAATCATAGTACAAAAATTTACCTGACATTGCAACTTTTTGCAAAGATTTTTAAATTTTTATTTTATATGAGTGCACTGCACGTATAACTGCATGCCAAAGAGGGCATCTCAGGTCCTATTATTGATGGTTGTGAGCCACCATGTGGTTGCTGGGAACTGAACTCAGTACCTCTGAAAGAGCGGCCAGTGCTCTTAATGGCAGTGCCATCTCTCTAACCCAACACTGCAACAGCTTACCTAGCACAAAGTAGCTACTACTTTCATAATGACTACACTTGGTTTGATTATATGACTACTTCCATGCCTCCCTGAGGCTTGGCTCTCATTATACCTTTTTATTCATATAATTAAGCCTCCTTCCTAAGCATGTATCTTTCTTTTTCCCTCTCTCTGGCAATACTGGGATTTGAACCCAAGACCTCAAGACTACATTCCCAAACTTAAGTCTGTATCTTTAAAAAAGGTAGTACGAATAATTTCAGACATCTAGATGATGTGAAACTATATGTGATCAACTTTCGGATATCTTATAAGGTAGTTAATAGTATTCACATTTACAAAAGTTATGTACAAAGAACAGAGTATCACTAAAGCTAGGAGAATTCATACACAAGGCAGAACTCACCTGAGTATAGAAGCCACTAGCTGCCTCTAGGAACAGAGAAAGGTTTGCCTGAACTTCACTCCGATTTGGGTTTGCTCGATTCTTTGCTTGGCCTTGTAGTGTTGTGATCTGATTCTTAAAGGCATGATTCCAGCTGAAAACAAAACGTAATTCTATTTGGTATAGTAGTAACTCACTGGGCAGACACTGGTCCCCCTGAGAACAAGAAAGAGCTGTTTGTTATATACCACACCAAACAGCAAACCAGCATCAAAGTTATTTAATTAAATAACTTCATGCTTTTCTTTGAACAAGACTATACATGCAGTAGAATACAACTGACTTTAGTGGACACTTACCAAATGCTCCAGTAAGCAGAATGTGGTTTCTACTATGACCCTTTAGAGCTATTACAGTAAGAACTAATTAAGAATCCCAGGATAAAAACCAAAACCATAGTGGCAAGATCAAAGTAAAATAAGTTATTAACATTTTTAACACACTGGGCCAAAAATAATTATACCCTACTCAAGGTGACACATGGGGGGGGGCACTTTGTACATATCAAGTTCTACCCTTTACTTTCCCCAGATAATTATGCACAACATTCACTTCTATTTAACGTTTAATGATTTTGTTTATCTTACAGGTTAAGGCTTAATACTTTCTTTACAATATGAAATAGAAGCCACATTTCAAATTTTTATTTAAACACAATGCTAAAATTTAGTATACCAAAATGACCTTAATCATTACATTATCAGCTTAAATTCAATATTAGTGAACTAAGGTATCAATCTCTTATTTTTGAGGCTCCAGAACTTTACGGTTTTAAAAAAATAGTTTAGGACGCCAATACTCCTTTACTATTGGTGATGCTTTCTCATCATGGACTCAAATATTACAGACATGAGTTCTGATTAGTTATTAAGTTAAACTTTCTAAAAACACAGGGCACAAAAAGCACAGGAAAAAGAAAAAAACAATATCATCACAACTTGGGCTATTAGGCCTTACTAGAATGAATGTTTTCTTTGTTTTTTCAAGACAGGGCTTCACTATGTAGCCCTGGCCGACCTCAAACTCAGAGACCTGCCTGCCTCTGCTTCCTGAGTGCTAGGATTAAAAACAGAATGTTCTTAACTGCTGCTTAATTTTCCATCAAACTTACCATCCCTGTTTCAATTTATAAGACAAAATCTTCTACCAAAGACCTTTATTCACTCACTGATTATCTGCATTTCATGCTTCCTAGAAAGAATACGTAGAATTGCCTAAACACACAAAATCATTCTTTAGTTTTCTGGTGAGCAAGAAGATATAGCCACAGATTTGATTAAATGACCTTTACTTACAATCGAATACACTTTCCTGTTGAACAAACAGTATGACATTGACCATAGTTTCTTGGCTTTTGGGCTAAGACCAAATGCAAAATCCCACTATCAAAGAAAAGTCTATCTTTACTATCATGGTTTAATTATAAGACTCCATACAGATACACTTAAAATTTGAAGTATCATATATGTTTAAATTTGTCCACTCCAGTATGTTCTAAGAACTGTCTCTGGTAAAATTCAAACCTAAACAGTCCTCCTCTCTCCCTCTAAGACTGCACCTGAAAAAAACACTAATCATTAAATTTCTTTTTTTAAAATCACAAGCATTAGAATTTCATTTAAAAAGTTTACACTAGGGCAGGTTGAAAAATTATCAATTAAGCATTAATGTTTCAAAGTCTTGAAGATTCCTGATTGCACAGGAACATCTCAAATGACAATACTTACAGATCCTGTTCTACTTTCTTGTCTAAAGCATATTCCAGATCAGTAACTAGCATTTTCTGGTACAAGTCCTGCAGAGCTTGCCTGGATGTCCAGACCTCAGCTGGTCCCAGCTTAGAATCTGTGTAACAAAGCAAACAAAACACCACCATGTTGTTAAGTCACTTAATCCATGAGCCACACCAATGACTCCTTCTCTCCCCATTCACTGCTGCACAAGTTTTATGTTACTGTATTTCAAAGGACTTTCACCTCTGCCTTTGGGCTAATAGCTAAATTGGATTTAAAATGCTTTTGTTTGTTGTTTTAGCTATTTTTTAAAACCGTGTACACCATGTGTATGTGCATGTGTGTGGGTGTATGCACTGGGTGAGTAGAGCAAAGAGAGCATCAGGCACCCTTCTATCACTCTACCTGCACTCGTGAGTCCCAGGGATCTTGCTGTCTCTACCTTCCCTTATTCCTTAGGGCTGGGGTTGCAGGTATGCCCAGCATGACTTTATACGGTTGCTGGAATCTGAACTCCAGTTTCCATGCTTGTGCACAGAAAAAACTCCTGTGTGCTGACCCATTCGCTCCACCCATCTTTCAGATTTAAATTTTCATTATGAAATTAAAATGGCCATTGAAAAACGATTCATTCTTTGCTGTTGGTTTGGATTTCTGCCTGTTCATGTCACAGCAGGTCATATATCTCAAATGAGTCACTCCATTTGAAATAATGTCGTCTATCAAATTGTAACTGTATCTTCATTCAAGTCATGGTTCCCTTTGATTTTGAATCATTCCTACAAGGATCCTCACAAAATTTTTCTGTAAGTTCACCAACCAGCAGATGCCTGGATTATTACTACTTTATTATATTACCCTAGTGTAACTATGAAAGTTATTTTCATGAATGGGACATGCCCATCCAAGGCACTTCTGTGATCAGTCCATATTATAACTTAAATGTGAAGAAAGGCTGAGGCCTGGTATTAAACTGCTCAAAAGGTCAGAAGAGTAACTGTATAGAATAAAATTAGGAAGTCAGGCTCTGATTATGTATTTAAGAAATGGGGTCACAGCCGGGCGGTGGAGGCACACGCCTTTAATCCCAGCACTCGGGAGGCAGAGGCAGGAGGATCTCTGTGAGTTCGAGACCAGCCTGGTCTACAAGAGCTAGTTCCAGG